>NW_028301552.1:29227500-29410000 GCF_042242905.1 Orbicella faveolata
TTACAAAGACAGCAAACCGAATTATTTCTCTCTCAATGCCAATTCCTTTCTCCGTTTTCTTGTTTCCCTGTTTTGATTGCTTTGTTTTCTCAATTGAAATTCTTGAAATTTGTCTCAATTCAAAGATGGAATTGAAATCACTCACGCGAGTTACATATATGCAGTCTATATAACTGGGACGTTTCACGATGCAATGAGTACAGTTAGTTTGTCCCAAGACCGAGAGTGGGAGTTGAGGAGTGGGGCACTCCCTTATGTGGCGTAAACGGTGACGAATCGCTGAACAGAGTATGGTTTTAAGCGTCTTTCTTCTTAAATATAGTATACAAAGGTGAATATTTGATTCTTAAACTGGGACTGAACCCAAAATATATTTTGAAGCCCATCCCAACCCTCACCTTGCTTGAGTTCTCTCCAGGCTGCTTATAAATCTGAAAGGAAAGTCCATCCTTGCTGTATTGTAATTTGTATTGTGTCACCCGCTGGTAAAGGTCCGCATACCTTCCTTGGGTTGCCACAAAAGTGACATTTGCCTCAACTCGAAGGTCGATTTGAAACCACTGATGCAGATCATTCACCTTTGCTATCCATGCGCCGACATTACCCATGTAATGTAGTCTTCCGTGGCTTGGGACAACATTTCCATCAAATAGAGAGGACGCTGAAATCTGTGCTGCTGTTATTTGATAGTTTTCCATTCCCAAGGGAGCTAGACACTCTAATAGTAACAAAGTTGGAAGTCATAGGATGATCTTAGGTTTTACTCAAGCTAAATTACTCAAACTAAATAGATTCAAGGCTAATACAACTCTTTCAAGTTAAACCATGAAAGCGTAAAAGTTAACTGAAGCATATTTGCTATCCAGAAAATTAAATGTTTTCCGCAAAGGCAGAAGACATTTTTTCGTATTTTTCATACAAACAAAAAAGACACCTCCATAGATCAATTTACTACGACAAATTTGGTAAATATTCGAATTTTCATAAGAATGTGTTGCAAACTCATAAAAATATGGGCCCCAGAGGGCAAGCGGTGTCCCTGGCATACATTTCCTTCGGGATTAACAATTTTAATTTGGGGTCCTATATTTCCATGAGTTTACAATACGATGGAAATTGAAAACAAAACAACAAAGCTACTCTTTCTTTTAAAAATATTTGGTTTGTAGCAAGGCATGGTTAAAAATTCGATAAAAATAAAATAACTGCAGAGTTCCTTGCCACTTGAGTTAACTCATTCATACGTATTTCTGGTATTTTTTATTTATTTATTTATAGTTTTATTCACCTTTCGTGCAATGAAGACCTATAAAGCCCGGCGCGCAAATACAATGGTATTGATCCTCTTCGTAATTTGGAATGCAGCTTCCGTTATTTTTGCAAGGATCTCTTGAGCAAGGTGTCTATAGTAAAAAGATAACCATGGAAAAATACATTATTGCTGCAACAAGTATGTACGAGAAAATCAAAGAATGTATCAAAATTGGACTGTAAAAAGGTCTCCAGCGAAAAAATATCTCAAGTAATTACATTATTTCTAAACAGCATTCGGCTGTTATTAACGTTTTGAAGCAGTTTTGCGCTTACTAAATTATTAATTGCAATACCCTCTTTTGAAAATTAAAATACGGACCGACATTTAACTTGAGGTCCTGAAGTATAGGCTCATGGATCACCTTTTTCTAAATATTGAGATCTTCGGTGAAATAGTTTCATTATTTTCTTTCGATAGCAGAAAAAGATCTTCTTCGTTCTGTCGATTCTCAAAAACACTGTGTACTTGGTAGGGCCAAAGAGCCTGATTTGCATTTACAATTCGCTTTACCAAACATCACGCCATTGCAATTAAACTGGGCGAAACTCAATGTGCATATGTTGTTCGGTGTTTTATGTTGCTTTATAAGCTTTAGAACGATTTACGGCACAAAATGTAGGGTTTTTTTTCGAAATAGCCCCCGCGAAAATGCCCTCGTGCAAATGACTCCACTAATTAATTATTTCATTTATCCACTCTGATTTTTCTCCTTTTCTTTACAGCAACTGGGATGTCCGTCCAAGTGCATATCATTGCTGGTAAAACAACTCTACGTAATAGTGGCTAAATGTTATATTAAGCTGGATTTCAAATTAGCACTTACCTTTAAGCTGTAATGGTGAAACTGTTGCGAAACGATAAGTTTATCAGGACTTCTGAACTTGTCTTCACTTAGCAGCTCGCAGCGAAGCTTTCCATTTTCGTTTGGCGACAGAGCAAGATTGTATGAAACACAGGGCGCATTATCAACACAGGTGAAAGCGCACTCATCATCGTGAGCAACTTCACAAGAAGAGTCTAAGAGGGACCCTTGAAGATGCTTAAACTTGTGAACTACAAAATTTGCGTGAGAAATCCCCTGTAGATGACTAGATCGGATCAAATGTTGATCCCGGCCTGCACTGCTAGAAAAACGGAGCAGAACAACTGTAAATAGAAATTTAAACATTTCCGTTTAGCAGAAAAATCGTTTTAACACGAAATATGTTCTTCGACTGAATATATATTATGCAACATTATTTTCTTTAAGGTAAACTCAAAACGCCGAAAGAGCGAATCGATCGACATGTCAATCAGCCAATCAGCGAATGACATTCCAGTCAAATTCGGTAAGTAATTTAAGATTTTCTCCTTGCCCTCATTTTGCATACGAGACCTGGGGCAAAATCGTTTGAAATGGAAATGAATTTTGGTTGCAAAATCATTTTTATCCAAATTCCACAGATGTTTGCGTTGGACAAATAGAGAATTATACGTGACAGCTTTGAGATAGAAAAAAATATATTTCTAGCGGATAGTATTTTAAAGAGTGAGCCCAGAACAGATGAAATTCGTGTTACTAAGCGGCAAACAGCCATGCATGTAATGTTCTGTTCATTATGTAGAGGGTTTGGATGGCCCGCTGGAATTTCAATTAACAGTTAAAGTTTCAATGATTTCTCAGCTATCAGTGAAAAAACTCGTCATTTCTTAGCTTAACACTTTGTTGAACTCTCGAGCTGTCAATTAAATTCCATGTAGGCCCGTTATTTAGATAATGATGAAAGTTTCACAGTTTATACATTTTTCAGCCGTATGCATGCAAAAGTGGTCACCTATATATAAAACTGAGGCTGAGTATGGGATAAAAGTCATGACGCTTAACTAATGAAAGTTTCTTTATTCCAAGGAAATGTCAACCTAGGTTCTTTTACAATAAACTCAAATTGATTTGCTCAGATTGATGCATAATACAAAATTCATAAATATAACAAATCTGATAGATAATGTAATGTGCATAGTACAAAATAATGTGTAATCATGTAAACAAGCAGGTGAGCTTACGCAGCTCTTGAAACTCTTATAGCTAAGTGTATTGACATAATAAACTTGTATCTATCTATCTTGCTATTTGCACTACATGCGGTCAGCGGAAACACTATTCTAGTGGTTAACTTATTTGTACAATACAAAAATACGTTGAATCGCGGACGTTAGATATGGATGCTGCAGGTCATAGGTGCTTGTTTACAGCTGTTTCGCACGATGCCGAAAGTTAGATTATGGGTAGTGTTAGATAAGCGCCGGTTGATCGAAGCTCAAGGTTTTTCAACGCAAAGGACGAGAAACTACAAATACATGTATTTTCTTATCGTGCTGACGCATTTCTGTCACGTTTGTCACCGCATTGTGGCTCTTTATTCCGACTCAAAAAAAAAAAAAAAAGAGACGCCAAAATGGAGCAAAACTAGAGAACATCAGAACAAATTGCCTAAGGTTAAACTTGAAAAACAGCCAATAAAGATCCCCATAAAAGAGCTGCTTTTAAAAGTTTAGAGCTCATAGTAGACTTCTGAATTACAAACCTTTCGCAAACATTAATTTCATATTACAAAAATTGTTACTAGCGCTACTTGAAAACGTCACTAGTTAGCACTCATCACAGGATTATCAATGACACAAAGTACAAAAATACTGTCAGACATTAATGAATTACAAAATTATCATTAGCACTAATGTTAAAATTATCACGAATTCCATTTACAGATCAGAATTATTATTAATTAAACAAATAATTACAATATTGAGTATCGGAAGTAATTCGCAGTTATTTTGGTTTTGTACTACTGTGCTAAGCAACTGGGTTAAAAAAAATCGCTTAACTTAATCATTCAATCGGAGGTAAAACCAAAACCAATTGCGACTCGTTCACACATGTTTTCCCGCGCCTCGGGTCAGCTACATGGATTCGCTTTGAGTTTGATTGGTTCACTGAAATGTCTGTGTCCTTTGTGATTGGCCAGAATGACTACTTTGGTTTTGGTTTCACGACACTCAGTTGAAAACCACTGTAACACAAATTGCAAAAGTGATGCTATTGGCTTTAAAACTCGCGCCACGTTTTTATCCAATCAGAAGTAAAACCAATTGCGACTCGTTCGCATGCTTTTTCCCGCGCTTCGCGTCAGCAATATGTAATTACTTCGAGTATTGATTGATTCACTGGATTGTCTGATGGCCAGAATGACCGCTTTGGTTTTGGTTTTAGGACACACAATTGAAAGGACTCTTGTCAGCCTTCGCCATTTTCGATACCATCTAAATTATTGATATTGCATGGTAAAGCGAAATTTTATTGCTTTACTGTAAGTTGAGTTCCTGAAAGTATGTGTAATTATCTTTAGTAGTTTCACAGTGATTTTCTTCGTTTCAACATGCCCCGAATAAAATATAATAGCCAAACTCTCGCATGTAAACAAAAACAAAGGAGTTGCCGACTAGGGCCCTTTCAGGACCTCCGGACATTTGCGAAAAATGAAAGTTATTCTCAAAGCCTTTCCCACAATATGTTAAAATTGGCAAAAATTTGCATATTAACATGTTAATGTCAATTCCATTATAATAAAATGGGAGTCACCTGACTCACTTTCGAGTTTTAAGCACTTAAACTAAAAAATGAGATGTTTTTAATGCATTATAATATTAACATGGTAACATTTCTTTAAAAAAAATGACCATAGCATAATTACCAATGATTGGGCAGTACTTTGCTAACAACAGAACATGACGTTAGCAAAATAGTCCCATCGATCGAGTACTCAGCTAATATCCAACGGCTTGCATGGTTGCGCGTATGCTTTTCAAGAATCACGCCTTTCCAAGCGCCCTTCTAACTGCAAGAAGTTACCAATCTGTAGAAAAGATTAAAATAACATTTTGTTTTTATAAGGGTTTTCAAATGCTTTTATATATATAGGGCCAAGCTGTTTTCGTTATAGCAAGTTTCCGCCACTTGTTATTTGATTTCGGTTCTTAAAAAGGCATTCCTGAATGACATGGGTGCGGTATATACTTCACAAATACCCCTTACTAACCAAGTTTGAGGTCCATAATGTAAGTTATTGACCGAGATTTTCTTCTTCGATTTATGGTCTAAGCAAGAATTTTTTTTATATCTCTGCTTTGTCTGACAAGTTCTCGAAGACATTTCAAGTCGCGCGAAACGGCTTTTTAATAACTGTACGTCAAAAGTAAAACGAGTCAATTCGAATTCATTTCTAAGTCGGTAGCATGTTTCTAACAAATGTCAAAGTTTAACGAAAGCAAAACGTTTTACACATCTATTTCTCCTGCATATCACGAAAACATGATGACAGAAAATAAACGTAAATAAATAAACAAATTAATTAATAAGTAAATTAAAGCACCTGGATAAGTGTAGAGCTCCATCCTCATACAGATATGATCTTGCCATGCTGATGGCTTTATTCGTAAGAAACGTGTCGTGATTGGTGGGTTTAGATGGTGATAGACAACGGTGTCGCGGTCGACATTGCCATCGAAAACCTAAACATATACATAGCGGAAATGAGTAGATAAACAATGTACAGAATATCATACCGAGGGTAACAAAATTTCATTGAAAAGGGCCCCGACATTACAGTGAACCAATCAAAACTCGACATGGGAAAACGTGTAACTGGCGCGAAAAAAAACGGGAAAACGCTTGCGAGCGAGTCACGGTTGGTTTTTTGTTTAATCTCGGATTGGTCGAGACAGCAGTGTAAGTTTATAGTGGAACACCGTCGGCCTGAGGGGCCGCCAAGCGGAGCACCATACTCATGAAAAGAAAACCAATGAATTAATTAATTAATTTAATGGTATCATGGCTAGTAGTCGCGGAAAATGGTGCCCATACTCAGCTAGCTAATAGGTTGACAGAGACATCCAGCCTTGGTTTATAGCGTAATTCTTTGATATTGCACATCCATCCTGTCAAAACAAGGTATCCGCTGACCAGCATCACCCAACTATATCATGGGGTTAAGCTTAGGGCTGATCGAGATCACGTGTTTTTTTTTTTTTGAAGTTGACCTCTGACCAAGTACTAGATTTCCATTGGATCGCGGGCTTACGACAGGTTAACTTGTTTTGATTTGAGCCCCGTTTCTCCAAAGCTCCGGAAACTTTTCGGGCCTGCAAAGGCATTTTGGGTTAATCTGTATCTAAAAACAGAGAAGTGTATACGCCTATAACTTCTTGTATGCAGGGAACCCCTGTTCATATTAAGAATATGTTAATAAAACAGCTCGGTAATCATAAGGTTTGAGTTTTTGCTACGGTTTTCCGGGTGCGAAAACTTTTCGGGACCTTCGTGAAACGGGCCCCTGCAGAGCCGGGTTGTTCGAATTCGGAAGCCGGTTAACGCTAACCAAGAGTTAAAAGTTAACTGAAGTATAAATTTTTCTGGTATACAAATGTTTTTCAGTGCTTTTGTTTTGTGTAGTTTGAGATTATTCAAGCTCAAAAACAGAAGGCCAAATAATATAAACAGAAAACCTCACCGCAACGGTACAAAACTCAAATCAAACCTCTCGCTTATCCTGGGTAAGCTTTATCGGGCTTTGAACAACCCGGCCCAGGAGCTCCTCTTTTAGGCTTGGCTAAATCTATATATTAAACCAATCATTAAGTGCACAAATGCAAAACCAACGCATACTTGAATTTCTCTCGACACACGAGTGAAAACTGGTCTATCGCCCACTAAATGCCATTATCATGTACTCGGCTTTTGTGCACCGTTCTTTGAGTCAATGTGACTAAGGTTGTCATCAAAGAAATAATATATATAGATTTAGCCAGGCCTAAAAGCGGAGCTCCTGATTACAATAAATAATCGTAAAAGAAAAGAGGATTTTTTTCCCCTGGTTCAGAAATTCAAAAAATGATCAATTGTGAGCATATGATTGTTCAGCGTGTGAATTCACTATTTTTTTCTGGTTACATTTTAACAAAGTAACCGTGGAGTACGAGGCGTCAAAGGCAGGCTACACTTGGAAAGAGATCGAAAAGTTGCCCCAAAACAGAAGGAGATGGCGGAAAGTTTCCATAGACCTATGTTCCACAGGGAGTGAAAGGAAATAAGCATTTTAGCAAACCATACCTAATGAGTATACCCAAGATCAAGACTGTAGAAATTACGTACGCAATATATCAGGGACTTTCCATGAGGCGATTGTGCGAGGAATATGTCGGAGGAAAAGTCAACAACGCGTCAGGGTTTAATTTGCGCCGAAATTTTGTCTTAGCTTGTAATCCCTCCCTCTCCCTCAAAGTAATAACCTGGCTTGAGCCCGCGATCCAATCGAAAACCCTGTACCTGGTCAGTGGTCAACTTAACAAAACACGCGACCTCGATGAGCTCTTAACCTGAGCTCGCGATATGGTAACGTGATACTGGTCAGCTGATACCTTGTTTTGACAGCTGTCAATTAATCATAACATGGATGTCCAATATCAAAGATGTACCTATGGTAATGGTACTACTACTCTCATTTTTCAAGGAATAGGGCTTAGCGTTCGGACGTACGTACGGACGAACGTACGTACGAACAGTCACGTGAGAACCAAACTTTGTGAGATCGATGGGTTACTAAATTTTCTAAGGTATGGGGCTCCACTCATGCGCCTTCGGCGTGCAGGAGCTCCGCTGAAAAGAAATTTCGCTTTATCTTGACGCAGTTGACGTTAGTCTTATTACAAATCTGACAGGCAACTTGATTCGTCTTGCTGAAGATATCTGGTAATAAAATTTCTATTTACCGCGTCTGAAGATTCTCCTTGTCTCTTGTAAAACACAAATGATGCTCCACCGTCGCTAAACTGCAACTTGTACTTCGTTACCATCTGTGGTGGAGACCGGAAATTCCTTCCCTGTGTAGCAACGTGTGTAACAGGCGTGATTTTACCAAGATCAACTTGAAGCCATTGGTTCAAATCATTTTTCAAGCTTGCCCAGGCGCCTATCTCATTTCTGGGTCTCATTTCCTTGGTATACAATCTCGCTCGCTTAGGGCTGTGGTAAACGTTCCATTGTGAAGAAGCAGTTATTTGCGAGTCTGTAATGGCACCGCTTTCCATACCAAGAGCTTGCATATCGTCTACAACATGAAAAAGACATGGACCACAGTAAACAATTAATGGATAATGTGTTTTGTGATATGGAGAATAGTCAAGGGCGAGGTAAACTTTGGCAGCCTTTGGATTCGGCTGATAACACTTACCAAGACCTTGATTATTCTAAATGTAACGAAAAACCGAATTTAGTCTTTTTCTTTGTTTTATATTGTTGCAAAATAGAAATACGAACGTATGCTGATGTGCAACGAACATAACTTATACATCGTACCCAGGGTCTTTGCTCCCTTAACCAACGGCAGGGAAACGAACGACCCTGTAAGTCCGAAAATATCGGACTTGCGCAATGCATAACTGACAAACACGTGGCTTATTCGAGATGCTAGTGTTCTACTTCCACTTATTTCCATTGTTTCTAAAAGCAATCGAAATCGAGCCTGTAACGGAACTCTCGAGAGTCGCTCATTACTACAAGCTTGCACAGACTCGAGAAACGAGATTAAGAGTGAATGTCGGTAAGAGGCGAAGGAAATTCAAAAAATGTGGCCACAAGGACCTAGAAACCGGTAGTGTCTCAAATCTTCGGATAATTTGCGGGCAAAAGAAACTTCAGACACAGCTTTCCAGGGTTACGCTTTCATTATTGTGGGATCTTGTGAATATTTTTTATGAACGTCGAAGAAACTTACCCAAAATTACGATGTACACCATTCTTGCCCAGAGAAGACCATCAGGAGATTAGAAGCACTACCGGTCAGCTTTTTGACCTACTAGATTAAGCTTATTTAAGACTTTCCACTTAAATGCGGAAATTGTATCTAAGTATTCAGGCCTCAATTTGTTCATGATGAATTAGAGATTAAAATAATAACATATCTTGACTGAGGAAGAACCAGTACATGAAACTAAACCTGAGAACGATTCACAGCGATTTCAACTCCTGTGTAGCGCGAAGCCAAAAATTGTAAGATGGGCATGTCGCCTTTACTCGAAACGAAATTTAAGCGTCTGGTCAAGGACCGTTTAAAAGGATTTCTGTCTAAATATTGAATACTTCCAAAAACTAACCTGATGTCCCACAGTTAGTCACCCAGGCCTACAAACTAACAAAGTTTAAGCAAAATTTACTTTTAAATTTACTTGTAAGTGTAAACAATTTAGTCTAATGGAGACTTCGTTCCTCACTAAGGAACTGAACGTTTGTCTCTTTTTCGATCACTTTCGTTATCAGATTTTCTTAATACTTCCTCAATTGGCTTCTTCTCGGCTATTTTGGGATTTTTCGTGTAAACATCTTTTTTTTTGCATTTCGTTGTTAGAAGTGCGCATAAATTACAATATTTGAATTACAATATTTAGAGAGAAAGCCACATCAGCCTTAGCTGGTTTTCATGCAGGCGCTCTATTCTGGTCGAATTAGAATTTGGAGATGTTTGTTTTTTTTTTGGAGGGAGGAAAACCGAAGGCCGCGGAAAATCCCTCGGAGCAAGGCGAGAACCAACGATATTCTCAACTCAAACGTAGCACCACATCGGCATCGAACCCGGGCTGCCGGCGTTGGTGAGAGGCGAGCGCTCTCACCACTGCGCTATCCCTGCCCCGCACTATAACACTAGAAAATCTTTGTAGCCATGCAACTGCACTCGACAGGTGTTCACAGAATTATCTAGATCTGCAGTTCACAAAATAGGGATTAAAGATGCAGCAAAGTCACCCTTTACGTACTGAGGAGGCTAAAAAGGAATTCTTGCAGTTAACATTAAGTGTAAAATGAAAAAGATATTAAAAATTTGTGGTTTTAATTACGGATAGGCTTTGGGAAATCGTCACGAGAACTTCGTTGATCTGTGCGTAAAGACTGTTTATAGTGAGATGCGTTCAAATAAGAAAAATATCGCGAAGGGTCATGAGCAAAATTTTGAAAAAACTTTCCGATTTACTAGTTTTTTTTCAACATTTTCATAGACGTTACATAGGTTGGTTTTGTTTTGCTCCCTCGTGACTAGTCTCCCACGTCTCGCACGCACTGCAGTCATAATCTCTTTCGAGGCTCCTAAAGCTCTTTCTCCCGGGGTGAAAGTTCAAATGATTCAAGCAGTTTAAGGCCTGGGTCAGGAATGTAAAGTTGAACTATGGTTATGCAGCTATATCTCTTGTTACATTTGTTTCACCATGCTGAAGTTTTCTCTGATTATAAAAGCCGGCGTCCTGCCTTGCCTTCACGTCAAATTTTGTTTAAAAAAAATTACCTTTGACCCTATAAGGTTTTTCTACTTAAAGAGGGACGGTCATTCCAAACGCGAGAGGATAGAAATAATTGACCTGCATCTAAAACGCGTTTTTGCTGAATGATATTACTAAAAGCCGCCACCAATTGCCGCTTTCCACTGTCACGCAATCAAAAATATAAATCGGAATCATTCGAGAAATTTTGTCAAGAATCTGGGATAAGATAGGTGATTGATATATAAACAACCTCGCCAAGATTTAGGTGTGTGTGGCTTTTTATTCGCACCTTATTCGGAAAAGTGTTTCACTCAAATTTATAGAGCTTTGTTTGGAGTCGCCATGTTGATGTCCTTCCGAGAAGCACCAACATAGCGGCCGTAAAGTAACAGAAACATCTGTCATTAAGTTTCACCATTGAAACGAAAACTTGTAACTCCGTCTGGAGTTCCCACACATTGAAAGCAATAATTCTTCTAGTACAAGGACTGTTCAGTTAGCAGAAACGTGAACGATAACTCCTCTTTTGACATACGCGGAAGCCCTCTTGGGCCGCCATTTTAATGTCACGCAACGCAAAAACGCCCTCTGTAACAAAATAAAGAACCCCGTCGAGCTTACACGTTGTAAAACGTCAGGTTCTTGGTAGGTCTTCTATATGACGAAACTAAAACTTCAAAAGGATTGGTTATTTCTAAGTTTGGAAAATGATGACGTCACATGAAAACCGGCAATTCCTCAAATAAAGGCTATTTTACGCTAAACGTCATACGACATGTCACGTGACCCGTCAGAAGCACCAATTCTGCTTTAAAATGCTAAGGACGTTAAAACCTAACTGTGGCCTTAAACTACGTAAAAATTAGTCATTGTTGAGTTTATGGGTTGGATTTAAGGAATAGTTACCAAGACAACCGTAGCGCTCCATCCTCATGGAGATGTGGCCGTTCCATGCTGTGGGTGTCAGTCTGATGTATCGTGCTTTGATTGGTGGAGCTAAGTGATGTTTTGTCACGGTGTCAGAATCATTGTTTCCAACAAACACCTGCAGAAACACGAATAAACAAACGTATATATACATATTACTTATGTAATGCTTTCGACTCAGGAGAAGTTGTCGGCTCATATTTCGACTTTAGAGAATCGGGCAAAAGCGATTTGTTTTTATGCTGTTGTCTTTTTGTATTAAAATTTGGCAAAATAAAATGCTTGGTTGTTGTTGAGATTCTGTCCTCTGGGAACGTTCTTGATTTGCGAAGATTGTCAAACCCTTTCGAACCTAACAAATCTTTTTAACTTACATAACCATGTGCTTCGGATACTGCCCAATATGCAATGGCTTTCCAGCTTTCTGATTGGCTCTATTCTTCACACGTGGATGTCGCAAGAGACAATAGAGATAAAATAGATACGATGAATTTAGTCGAACAGGAAAATTGCAACATAGCAATTCATAGATCATTAATTATGTTCCAGGTATGTAAATGATATATTGTCGGGACGTTCCAAGTGGCGCAATGGATGGAATTGTTGGTAGTGTAATGTAGTTGTGAAAGTGTTTTAAGCAGTGTATTGTAAAATGAGTTAATTGTGTGTTTACATATATTGTTAGTTTACTTTTGGCAATTCCAGGTGTGAGAAATTCTAGTGTGAAGAGTGCTAGCGATGGCTGCTTATTATTCAACCAAGATATATGTTTTGTTATGTTTCAAGACGCTGTTAGTATATCTGTTTTGTCTGAAATAAGCTGATCACCCGTAACAGTTTATTGATTTGTTTTCGTATTGTAAAGGAAATATTCTCAACTTGTCTGTGTTGTCTCCTCGCTGTTTTAAAACCTGAAATGAATTTCCATCGTTGCTGTTGCTGTACTGTAACTTGTACCTGATAACCCATTGCTCGCTATTATATCTTCCTTGAGTTGCCACATAAGTGACATTTGTCTCAATTCCAAAATCGATTTGAATCCACTGATTCATATCATTCACTGTCGCTGCCCATGCACCGGTATTACCCTTGTAGTGTAGTCTTCCGTGGTTTGGGGCATGACTTCTGTTATACTGAGACGACGCTGTTATCTGTGTCGGTGTTATTTTAAAGTTTTCCATTCCCAAAGGAGCCAGACACTCTAGACAGCAAAACAAATCGCAGATGATTGTCATATAGAATGGTTTTACACAAGGTAGGTTGCAAGATAGATTCACGAGCACAGTAAACTATGTTATTTTGAACTTAAGCATATTCAGGTTATGTATACAAGTGAGTAGTGCTTTACACGCGCGTTGAATGACTAGCTTAGAACTGATTGGCAAGTTTTATTCAGCTCCACCTCGTTGAATAATTTTTAACTACAGTCAAGGCCCTATTAAACGGTTACCACCTACAGTAAGCGGACAGATATCAGTCCCGAAAGTATTGTCAGTAAAATACTGTATACAAAACCATCTTTTAATCGTCCCGATGAGGGTTTTCTATTTTCCTTACCGGTTGAGCGGCCACCCAAAATTTAATACACGTACTTTGACTTTGTTTTGGAAAAAGCGACGACAGATAAAAGTCCGAAATTGAAAGTGAGGACTGATAATAACATTCAAACACACGTTTATTGTGATTGTTTTGACGTGGTTTTATGTTCACTAAGTGACTAACCCGCTGGTAAAAAATATAACTTCAGTGTAGAGCGCGTGATTTTTTTTAGGATATATATAGTCTGTTCGTGACCAGTGAATCAGGAAAACAGTGAAGTAGGTAGTATTTATTATGTACAATTAGTCGGAAGCATCTAGTCCTGTTTGTGTTTGAATAAATTGACGTTTAAACTGAGTTTTGTGCTAATTGCTGTAAAGCAAAAATGACACATCCTCGCTAAAATTATTATTTCATTCACAGAATGACTGTGAATGAAAATCCTAGTATTATTCACCTCTCTTGCAATGAAAACCTGTGTAGCCCGGTGGGCAAACACAGTGATAGTGATCTTCGTAATTTGGAATGCAGCTGCCGCCATTTTTGCAGGGATTCTTTGAACAAGGTGTCTACAGTAAAAAAAAAAACAAACAAACAACAACAACCATGAAAATATATGGCATTGTTCAAACAAGTACGTACGACTATGCAGAAAATGTATAACAAGTGCATTGTAGAAAGACCTCCAACAAACAAGGAGACGCGTCATAAACAGAGACAGCTCAATTGATGTTTTCTGACGTTGTTTTACATGTCTAGTATAATTTCTGCCTTCGTAACAAATATAACATCTCCTATCGAAGCATTTGCTAGGTTCAGAATTTTAACACTACTGTTGTCAACAATGGCTTTCGTGTAGCCATATTTATTGCAGACAAAAAGCTCGTTTCCATTGCGTTTGTCTGAGTCACAGGGCATGTTTAATTTGGGTCAAATTTGTCAAAATTCCCAAGCAGCCTACCATGCATCTGTTCTCTGATAAAGTATGCTGTTTCAGCCAATCAGAGCGCGCTTTTTATGGTAACTTTATTTTAAAACGGCTCAGAAAGGACAGTTGAGAATATGATATATGACGTAACTGGAGTTTGCTTTCAAAACAGCTCCCGAGAAGACCGTTCCCCGCCCGTAACAGACCCTTAAGACACATATCGTAAAATCTATTATTTTATCCATCCAATTTCAGTTTTCATCTTTTCTTTGCAAGAAAACAAATCCCTCTAAACACACATCATTGCCAGTAAAATAACTCTTTTGCAGTAGTGACTAATGCTATATTAAGCTGGATTTCAAATTATCACTCACCTTTATGCTGTAATGGTGAAACTGTTGCGAAACGATCAGTTTGTCAGGACTTCTAAACTTGTCTTCCCTTAGCAGCTCGCAGCGAAGCTTTCCACTTTCGTTTGGCGACGAAGCAACGTTGAACGAAACACAGGGCGGATTATCAACACAGGCGAAAGCGCACTCTGTAACCCGATTTACTCCACAAGAAGAGACTAAGAGGGGTCCTTGAAGATGCTGAAACTTGTGAACTACAAAATTTGCGTACGACACTCCGTGTTGAAAACTAGATCGCTTTGAACCATGACCACCTTGGATCAAACGTTGATTTTTGCCTGTACTACACGGAAAACGGAACAGAATAACTATAAATAGAAAATTAAACATTCCTGTTGAACAGAAATATCGTGTCAATGCGAAACATGTTCTTCGCAGTGAATAAATATTATGCACCACTGTTTTTTAAGGGTAACTCAAAAGGCCGAAAGACTCCGAAATAGCGAATTGATCCACACGTCAATCAGAAAATTACATTTGAATTCAATTTTGTAATTTATTTCAGAGGTCCTCTTTGCCTTCATTTTCTAAACGAGGACTGGGGTAAAATGTTAGATATAAATAGGAGTTTCATTGGACAATCATTTTCACCCAAATTAAACAAGTTTGGTTTAGACAAACAGAGAATATTACATGTCAGCTGGAGGTTAAAAAAAATACATATTCGCGCGGATAGCATCTCCTAGGAGTGAGCCTGATGAAGATGAAATTTGTGTTTCTAGGTGGTAAACGGCCATGTAATGTTCTATTATGTAGAGGGTTTGGATGGCTCGCTGGAATCCAATTATCAGTTAACGTTTTAGTGATTCTTCAGCTATCGCTCAAAAACGTATCATTTCTTAGCTGACAGCTAAGATTTTGACGAATACTCAGGCCATTTAATAGATAATGCTGGCAATTTCTACTTTTTATTCCCTTTCCCAAAAAAGAAAAAAGAAAATTGGTCACCTATAAAACTGAGGCCGCGTTCGTGTTAAATTTCATGACGCTAAGCTTATGAAAGTGCCTTTATTCCAAAGGTGTTTACTTAAGATCTCTCACAAGAAAGTCAAATCGATTAAGGTTATGTCAAAATGTGGAGCATTTATCTGGACAGCGCATTTTTGGTCTTTGACATTGATTGACGGTTAGCACGTGATTTGCAGGCATTTGTTCCAAATTTAGAATCGATACGGAGATCAAATCGAAGTTAAATTCAAAACCAGGGCACATTTTTGCCGCGTTTAGCACTTCCATGGCGACAAATTCTGACGTCATATCTTCACTGTGCTGTTCACTGCTAAATGCTTGACTTGTGTTTAGTAAACGTGCTTTGTCAGCATCAATAGGGAACTTAAGCAACGATGACGGCGACCCCAAGGACGACCCCTGGTCAAAAATGAATTTATATTTTATCAGCGAAATTCGCGATCGTCTAGATCTGTTCAGTACACCACTAGCTCTGCAAACGTGCTCAGGCTAAATATGAAATGATAGCACTCAATTCCAAATGGAACTGCACGAAAAATTAGTCGTCGTCGTTCGCGTTCCTTAGACTACGCAGAACTTGGTGACTTCACGTTGTTGTTTTGCAGAGAACGGCAAAGAACTATGCAAAGATTTATAACGCACGAGCACAGCTATTGTTCTACTTATAACCCCTTTTGTTCAGCGAGTTGTCGCTGCCGTCGTCTTCGTGTCTCCAGTGCGAAGACTAGGACAGAAACCCAAATATAACGCGAGCCATTAGATATGAAAGTCGCTGTTTTTCTAAGTTCGTTTTCTTTTACTTAAAATTGTGGATCGGGTTAAGAGTCACCCGAATTTTTCGAAAAAATGAAAGTTACTCTTAACGCCTTTCCCAAAATTTGTTTAAACGTGGCACAAAAAAGCATTTTTAAATGTTAATTTCAATTCTGTAATAAAATAGAAGTCACCAGACTCACGCTTGCGTTTAAAAATCAAGGATGTCTTTAATGTATTATAATGTTTTAAATATCAGCATGTTTGCCAATGATTGGGAAGTACTTTGCTAACAACAGAAAATTGCACTAGCAAAATAGGCCAAATCGAAAATTTCAAGAATTAGAGCACTGTGCTTGCATTCTTATCCTTAATTGAATCTCTTTTTTTGTTTTCTTTCCTAAATAACAAAAGAGGAAAATAAATTAGGGATAACAACGCATGTACAGTGCACTAATTCTTGAAACTCCGATTTGGCTTATAGTTCCATCGATCCAGTACCCAGCTAATCTCCAGCGGCCTGTGTGGTAGCGCGCATGCTCTGCAAGAAATATGTCCTTCTCATTGCAAGACTACGTATCTGTAGAAAAGATTAAAATAACATTTTGTCTTAAAAAGCGTTACAAATGCTTACTTAGGGGCTGGACTATTCTCGTTATAACAAGTTTTCGTCAATTTTTATTTGTTTTTCGTCCCCAAAAAGGCATTCCTCAATGACACGGGTCAGGTATATACATCACAAATACCTCTTACTAACCGATTTTGAGGTCCATACATATGTGTTATTGATCTACTGTGAGGTCTAGAGAGCTGGATATCGGCCAAGTTCGGTTTTGCGTGTTTACCTCGACTCCATCTCGGTCCATAAACTCTCAAAACTGAACGAGGCCAAGCATGGTCAATAAAGAATTTATTACATGGCTTACAGAGGACTTTTTCTTGGGGGATACAGCAGGTTTAGTCCCGAGCGAGCAAGATAGCGCCATCTTGCCCGCTCAGGTAGCCAATCACAGCGCGGGATTTGGTTCATCTTGCCTGCTCACGGATATAATAACTGATCGAGTTTTTTCCCTTTGATTTGTGGTTCAAGGTAGCACATTTAAACACATGTTAAAATGTTACGAAAACAAAACGTTTTGCGCGTCTATTTGTCACAAACATTACGAAAACATGATGAAAAAAAAATCAATTAATAGTCTATTTCCAGGATACCTTCCGCCTCTTTATAAAAGTACGACTTCTCGTGAAAAACCTTTCATATGAAAATGAGTTTGATTTGCATGAAAGTCAGCCTACGGGCGGAACGCATTTTCACATGTATGGTGTCGCCCGAAGACTCGTTTTGACGCATTGTTAAAAAGCAATTCGGAAATGGCCTGTAAAATACCTGGATAAGTGTAGAGCTCCATCCTCATAACGATATGAGTCTGCCATGCTGTTGGTTTTATTCGTAAGAAACGTGCAGTGATTGCTGGATTTAGATGGTGATAGACAACGGTGTCGCGGTCGATATTGCCATCGAAAACCTAAAAAAAAAATCAGAGGGGAGAGCAGATAAACAATCTACAGAATATCATTTCAGAGTAACAAAATTTCATTAAAAAGGGCCCCGACATCGCAGTCAACCAAGCAAAACTCGACGTGGGAAACGTGTAGCTGGTGCGAGGTGCAAAGAAACGCGTACGAGCGAGTTACGATTCGTCCATACCCCTCTTCATGTCAATCAATATGAAATGACACACTCTGCAACAACCTTTCACTTAGAGATTGAGAGGAGCGGTTTTACAGCGTCCATCTTTGATATTGGGCATCTTTTTCATGTTCAATTGACACCAATCAAAACAAGGTATCCGCTGACCGGTATCATGTGACCATATTCCAGGCTCATGTTTAGAGTTCATCGAGGTCACGTGTTTTTTAAAGTTGACCGTTGCCCAGGTACAGGGTTTCGATTAGATCGCATGCTGAAGGCGGGGTAATTTATTATAACTAGGCGCTCCGCTTTTAGACTTGGCTAAATCTATATATTAAACCAATCCCTTGGTGTAGAAATGCAAAAGCAACGCAAACACCAATTACTTGCACCTGCTAAATGCTACGATTATTTACTTGGCTCTTCAGTGTTAACCGTTCTTTGAGTCAATGTGGCTGAGGATGTCATCAAAGAAATAAAAAGAAATTTCGCGTAATCTTGACGCACTTCACGTTAGCCGTATGATAAGTCTGACAGGTATCATTCGTCTTGCTCTTGATAAATAAAAATGAATGTCTTGAAAGAATATCTTGTAATATATAAATAATATTTATATTTACTGCGTCTGAAGATTCTCCTTGTCTCTTGTAAAACAAGAATGATACTTCATCGTCGCTAAACTGCAACTTGTACTTCGTTACCATCTGTGCAGGAGACCAGGTATTCCTTCCCTGTGTAGCCACATGTGTCACAGGCGTGATTTTACCAAGATCAACTTGAAGCCATTGGTTCAAATCATTTGCCAAACTTGTCCAGGCGCCAGTCCCTATTCCGAGTTCAGCTTCCTTGGTATGCAATCTCGCTCGCTTAGGGTTGTGGTAAATATCATATTCTGAAGAAGCAGTTATTTGCGAGTCTGCAATAGCACCGCTTTCCATACCAAGAGCTTTTATAACGTCTACAAAATGACAAATCATACGGTATACGGTAAACAATTCATGGTTAAGCTACTGTTTTTCTTGATATCGAAAATAATCCATGTCTCGGTAAGTGAACGTTATCAGTCTCAGGTTTCAGTTGATAACACTTACCGAGACCATGATTATTCTGGATATCACGAAAAACCGAATTTAATGATTGTTTTATTATACATTGTTGAAAAGAAAATACCAACATAACTTACATGTGAGTGTAAACAATTCGTCTCCGTTCGATCCTCAGTAATACACTAAGCGTTTGTCTTTTTGTCCCTTTTTCTATCACTTTCGTCTTTTCCTCAATTGGCTTGCTTTCTTGGATTTTTTTTCGCATTTTTTCGTGTCTACATCTTTTTTTTTTTTTTTTTCTGTATTCCGTGGTCGGAAGAGTGCGCGACGCTCGTCAAGGTGACAAATAACCGGTATAGCTTTGCGAACTCGAACGCACTCTACAGGTGACAAAAAATCCAGAATTATCTAGATCTGCTGCTCACAAATAAGAGATTCAGGATGCAGCAAATCACTCTTTACTGAGGCGACTAAAAGGAATTCTTGCAGTTAACATTAAGGGTGAAACGAAAAAGAGATTCAACATCTATGGTTTTAATTACGGATAGGCTTTAGGAAATCGTTTTGAGAACTTCGTTGATCTGTGCGTAAAGAATGTCTTTGATGGGATGAGTTCCCATAGACAAACCGCCGCGAAGGGTCATTATTACAATTTTGTGATAAATTTCCGATTTGCTCGTTTTTTCAACATTTTCATAGCCGTTAACATGCTCACTAGTAGCCAGTCTCCCACATCTCGCACGTACTCCCGTGCAGTAATAAACTCTTTCAAGTCTTCTAAAGCCCTTTCTCCTAGAGTGAAGATACTAAGAAGTAAAAATTAGTTATTGTTGGGTTTAAGGGTAGATTAAAGGGTCAGTTTCCAAGGCAAGGTACAATCAAGTAAAAATTACTGATTGTTGACTTTCAGGGTTGGATTAAAGGGTCAGTTACCAAGGCAACCGTAGAGTTCCATCCTCATGGAGATGTGGCCCTTCCATGCTGTTGGTGTCAGTCTGATGTATCGTGCTTTGATTGGTGGAGTTAAGTGATGTTTTACCACGGTGTCAGAATCATTGTTTCCAACAAACACCTGCAGAAACACGAATAAACAAACGTATACACAAATTACTAATGTAATGCTTTCGACTCAGGAGAAGTTTTCGGCTTATGTTTCGACTTGGGACAATCGTACAAAACTGGGAACGTCCGCATTAGCGAAAATTGTCAGACTGTTTCGAGCCTTCCCTAACATATTTTTCAGATTAGCAGACCGTATGCTTTCAATACCGCCTGATATGCAATGGCTTTCCAGCTTTCTGATTGGCTATATTCTTCACACATGGATGGCGCGGGAGACACAATATAGATAGAATAGATGCGTTAAAATATATAGTTAAACAGGATAATCGGAACATAGTAATTCATAGATCGTTATGTTCCAAGTCTGTAAATGATATATTGTCGGAACGTCTTAAGTAGCGTAATGGGTTTTGGTAATTTACATTCATTGTAAAAGTGTTTAAAGCAGTGTATTGTAAAATAAGTAAACTGTGCGTTTATATATTGTTAGTTTACTTTTGACAATTCCAGGCATCCCAGGTGTCAGGAATACTTGTGGTTAGAGTGTCGATGTTGTTTGTTGTTCAAGACAGTTAGCCTTTTTGGCACAAGCTGGTTAACCGTTAGTGTTTGTTGATTATTTTTCGTGTTATTAAGTATATATTCTAACCTTATCTGCATTCTCTCCGTGCTGTTTTAAAACCTGAAATGAATTTCCATCGTTGCTGTACTGTAATTTGTATTGGGTCACCCACTGCTCGATATTATGCCTTCCTTGAGTTGCCACATAACTGACAGTTGTCTCAATTCCAAAATCGATTTGAATCCACTGATGTAGATCTCTCACTTTTACTGACCACGCGCCGGCATTACCCTTGTAGTGTAGTCTTCCATAGTTTGGGATATGACTTCCACTATATTGAGACGACGCTGTTATCTGTGTGGGAGTTATTTTAAAGTTTTCCATTCCCAACGGAGCCAGACACTCTAAACAATAAAAAAAGGCAAATGATTGTCGTATAGTAGATTTTACAGAATTTAAGATGGCGGAACAGATTCAAAAGAATAGTGCACTCTTTCTTTCTCTAACTCAACCATATTCAAGTTACATACCGTAAACTGCCGCTTATTAGCCCTGGGATTATACAACTTCGTAAGGGCTTTTAGATGCATATATGGCCTTATAAAGGGGGAGGGGCACTTGTATCCGAGGGGCTTATAACCGGAATGCAAAAACCCGTTTCTAAAATATGGAGAATCCGACGACAGGTCGGAAAATTTGAATTTTCTTTCATTGCGTCAAAAAGACCCTTTTGGTGAACTAGTTTCAGAAATATACCTTAAAAGTTCGAGCGAGTTCACATTTTTGTGAAGTCCAGGAAAGTTTGAAATACCGCTCAATCACTCAAGATGGCCAATAGAATTTATGCAAAATTGCCAGTTTTCAGCAGGCTAGTACAGAGAGAAGGGAACTTGCCTTGATTTCGTATTCACACAGTTTGTAATTAATTTACGCTTTGATGATTCCTCTGAGCTAAAAGTCAACTTGAAGTAAATCCTCTTGGCCGTTTGAAAAATACAACTATCGCAATTTAATTTACAAGCCAAATTCCAACTAATTTAGAACGTCAGAACTCTTTGACATGTACGAGTTACTAAAGAAAGAGCTATACTATGGGTATACCATATCTAAATGGTTAGTTTGGCCCGAGAAAATTAAGCGCGCTAGACGAAAAATTATGAAGGATACTTTGACAAATTGCGCCATTTTTAGACGACCGAGCGAAACTTCGATACTTAACTCCAGAATTCTGAATGGCAGCCACAGTTGGAATTTACGCCCAGGCAAAGTACACATTCATTATACGATCAAAAGAATCAAATTAAAGGCGCAAATTTTGGCACTTTATCGTGAAGCAGGTACAGAAATTTATCAATTGGCAATTTTTGAGAATTAAACCGAAGGCTAATTACCAAAACATCCGTAGAGCTCTATCCTCATGGAGATGTGGTGATTCCATGCTGTGGGTATCAGTCTGATGTATCGCGCTTCGATTGGAGGAATCAAAGGATGTTTTACCACGGTGTCTTGATCACTGTTTCCAACAAACACCTAAAGATAAGTAAAATAAACGTAAATACAAGCTAGTTATAAAATACCTTCTAGACGAGTGGGAGTCTATATTGACTCGTTTTGTGTAGCCGGAGTCGTTTATGGGTGGTTTAAGTCGGTATAGAGTATGAAAGAAAGCACAGAATTATTAGGTTTGGATTTAAATCTGCGCGCTCCCACGCGTTTCTTCGAGATTTTAGAAGAAGTTTCTTCATGATTTTAGGACAAAAATAACCTTTTATAGAATGGCATAAATAAATTCATGTAAAATAAGTAATATTCGAAGACAGCAAAATAAATAAATTCTCTTCCAGCCCAATTTTTCTCTCCGTTTTCTTCTTTCTTTGTTTCGTAATTTTAATTGAAATTATTCGTTGACTCAAGGGGTGGTCGGAAAAGCGTTTTTCTCGGTTGCTGCAAAAGTGAATTTTGTCTCAATTGAAGGATAGAAGCGAAATCACTTAAACTGATTCTTCTGGAGATGAGATATGTGAATTATTTAACTCTACAATCCTTGTAATTGTGATTTTTCAAGACACGATGAGCATAGTTAGTCTGTCCAACACCCGTGACGGTGAAGGGGGCTTTCCTTTATGTCGCGTAAGCGGGGACGGGTCGCTGAACAGAGTATGGTTTTCAGGGCCTTTCATCTCAGTTGAAAAGCGGTTTTAAGTGTCACTATTTAATGTCTTAACTGGGTATGTCTGATACTTTGTTTTCTTGACTTCCTAAACCCCAACCCGAGGTCCGGCACTGGTTCCTTGATTGCCTGTCTGTATTTTTTTTAATTTGTTTTTTGTTGTTGTTCTTTTTTTTTTTATTTGTTTGGTCACAATTCTTCTCACCTTGTCTGAGTTCTCTCCATTCTGCTTATAAACCTGAAACGAAAGTCCATCCTTGCTGTATTGTAACTTGTACTGGGTCACCCGTTGCCCGGAGCTACCGTACCTCCCTTGAGTTGCCACAAAGGTGACATTTGCCTCAACACGAAGATCGATTTGAAACCACTGATTAGGATCACTCGCACCTGCGGCCCATGCTCCGTGGCCACCCTTGAAATGCAGCCTTCCGTGGCTTGGGAGATGATTTCCATCAAACTGAGAAGACGCTGAAATCTGTGCTGCTGCTATTTGAAGGTTCTCCATTCCCAAGGGACCTCCACACCCTAAAAGCAACAAAGATGAAAGTTGGACAATGATCTTAGATTTTGCTCAAGCTAAATAGTATAGATTCAAGGGCAACACACTCTGTCATTGTTTAAATCGTATAAGCTGAGAAGTCAAATGTATTTTCCACGAAAATTTAAAGCTGTAGAATTAAAGCATATTTCAATGCTATCTAGAAAACCATAGTTAATAGAGGAAAATGGTTAGGAAGGCTGGTAAACACCAAAGAAGCAAACAAACAGACTAAGATTTATGTTGGAAGGTCCTTGAGCCTGCACATCTTTTGTTTTATGCTCATAGACTATGCATAAATCACATATTTGCAATGCTTCATACCTCTTACTACCCGAGTTCGAGGTCCGCACTGTAAGTTACGGACCGAGTTTTTTCCCCGTCGATTTATGGCTCGCGCGCTTGGCGCTTGGGCCATAAATCGAAGGGGAAAAGACGAGAATCCGTAACTCACAGTACGGCCCGAAAAGACGGGGGCGCGTTCTATTCGACCAAATATTCCCGTTTAAAATTTCTGGTAATCCATGTGACGAATGGAACAGTATTTTCCGGTTGGTAGGACCAACACGTCCCAGGCCATCACGTTCCAAGTTTTTCCCCACGAAAAAAAAGGCCGACTGACCTTTTTTACTTGCTTTGGAGTTGCTCTACGACTCTGAAGTTGAAACTAACGATGTATTAGGTGAGAACGACGATATAACTTTTATCAGGGTAGCTAGCTCTTACATGCGTAGGAATTTAAAAGGAGTCTGCGACTACATTAAGGGTACGATATACCTCTTTATTTTTCTGACGAGTTCAAGAGTCGCTTTCGAATGACGAGGCAAGCTGTTCACTGCCCACGGTCGTTTCACGCAGCTTACATGTATTTGCGCAATAGTTACTACAGCTTGTTGTGGCCAATCCACTGCAATAAGTCGTCTGTCAAATAGAAAACATGTCGAGCACTGATATTGAGAAGCTTGAAGATCAGCCATGTTGAGTTCGATTTCCGCGTTCGGAAAAACTGGGCCCGCGCAGGAATGGTCGAGTGGAACGGAATTTTTTGGTTATTCCGATTTTACAGAATTTTAGGCCAACAACGCGAGGTACATCCAAAATTACGGAATCAAATTCCGGAAAATGTCTGTTCCATTTGCTTCCCCACCCGAAGTTTCCAGAATATTTGGCTGAATGAAAAGCACCCGAGCTTAGTAAGATATTTATTATATCTCTACTGTGTCTGACGGGTTCGGGAACGATTTCTACTTACGCGGAACGGCTTCAAATTTCTAACTCACGTCGAAAGCAAAACGGGTCAATTTGAAATCGTTACATGTATGAAGTCGTTAGCCCGTTTTAGTACATAATTTAAAGTAAAAGAGAATTTTAAACTTTTAATGCTGTAAAAGTCAAGAATACTTGGCGATAAATTACGAAACATTTCGGCGACAAAAACATGCAGCTTCAAATTTTAGCGGGCCATACAGTAGAATACGACCCGCCAAATTGACCATTCATTGCGCGCGTAGTAACTGAGAGATATAAAATATTGGTTAGTTGTATAAGCACATTTATTATTCAACTTTCATACACCCTACGAATTCCGATTTTCTAATAGGCTGATTTGTACCACGTGATACCGGGTTGTGACGAAACCACCACCTGGACGTCATTTTCGTGGCGTAATAGCCGTGGTGTAAATTCAACACACCACTGTCATTACGCCATGGCTTCGGCTGATAGTGGTTTCAATGCAGTGCTTCTTTGTGCAGTGTATTCAATTTGAGTAATAAACATGTTCACGCACTCATTGCTCGTAAATGATCGGGATTTACCTGTCCTCGTTTAGTAACAATGAACTCGAAATTTTCAATACCGCACTCGGCAAAGCCTCGCGCCGTATTGAAATTTCTCGTTCATTGTTAGTGAATTCGTACAAGTAAGTCCCGATAACTCACTCGCTGAGTGCGTTAACCTGTAAATAAACACCTTTTGCATTTTGCCGGGTTTTGTGCCGGATCAACCTCCCAAATTGCCAAAAAAAAAAACATGCAACAGAGAACTTTGCCAGGTTTCCTAACTGTTTTACTCTATTAAAGGCAGACATAATCAGCATAAATTAAATTCAAATATATTCCACACCATAAAACGTTTTTACTTCCAGAATCACTGATGAATTTTGCAAAATAAAACTACTCTCTCTTTGATGACGCTTTTGATTATCGTTCGCTCTGTTCTTAATAATTAATTAAGACAACCATAAAAAACAAACACAGTTTTTATTACTTTTTTAAAAATGCCACATCCTTGCTAAAACTGAAAAAGGACCATTGAACAACAGCATGACTGTAAATGAAAATCCTAGTATTATTTACCTCTCGTGCAATGAAAACCACTATAGCCCGGCGCGCAAACACAATGGTATTGATCCTCTTCGTAATTTGGGATGCAGCTGCCGTTATTTTTGCACCGATTCCTTGAGCAAGGCGTCTACAATAAAACAAAAAACATGAAAATGTATAGCATTGTTGAAACACGTTTGTACGAGTATACAGAGAATGCAGAAAAATATGATTATAGAAAAGTCTCCAACAGCCAAACACCACGCGTAATTACATCATTTCTAATCTTTTCTTCATATGTAATCAAGAGTTGGATGAGTTCATCACTTTGCTAATTTACATATCAAACTTGAATATATCTGGAAAAAAAAAGAGATTTGTAAAAAGTCAACAGCAGTTTTCTTCTCGTACAGACTACTTGTTTACGTTTTAAAACGGCTTAAGATGACAACATAACATACGGCATATCTAGAGTTTGCTCTCAAAATAGCTCCCGCGAGGACTGCACCTCGCCCGCAACAGACACTTAGATCATGATCATAAAATTTATTATTTTATTCCTCCAATTTCATTTTTCCTCTTTTCATTACAAGAAAAAAATCCCACTAAACACACATCATTGTTGGTAAAACAACTCTTTGCAATAGTGAATATAAATGTTATATTAAGCTGGATTTCAAATTATCAATAATACCTTTATGCTGTAATGGTGAAATTGTTGTGAGTCGGTCAGTTTGTCAGGGCTTCTAAACTTGTCTTCACTAAGCAGCTCGCAGCGAAGCTTTCCATTTTCGTTTGGAGACAAAGCAAGATTGTACGAAACACAGGGTGCATTAGCAACACAGGCGAAACTGCACTCTGTGGCCCGGGCTACTTCACGAGAAGAGTCTAAGAGAGATCCTTGAAGATGCTGAAACTTGTGAGCTTTAAAATTTGCGTACGACAACCCGTGTTGAAAACTAGATCGCTTTAAACCATGATCACCTTGGATCAAACGTTGATGCTGGCCTGTAACGCACGGAAAACGGAACAGAACAACTGTAAATAGAAAATTAAACATTCCTGTTAAGCGGAAATATCGTGTCAACGCGAAATATCTTCCTCGACTGGATACATATTTAAACGGTTGTTTTCTAAGGTAAACTCGAAACGCCGAAAGGATCCGAAAGAGCGAATCGATCAACTCGTCAATCAACCAGTCAGCGAATTACATTTATGTAAGTCAAATTTTAGTGCATCTTGACCATCTTTGTCTTCATTTTCTAAGCGAGGCCTGGTGTAAAACGTTTGATATGGATACGAGGTCATTTTCACCCAAAATAAACAAGTTTTGCGTAAGACAAAAAGAGAATATTACATGACCGCCTGGAGATAAAAAAATAATAATAATAATTTCCTGCTGATAGCATCTCTTAGGAGTGAGCCAAGAGAAGATGAAATTTGTGAATAGGCGGCAAGCGGCCATGTAATGTTTATTTTGTAGAGGGTTTGGATGACTTGCGTGAAGCTTAGGTGATTGCTCAGTTATCAGTAAAAAAAAAAAAAAAACCCGCGTCATTACACTTTGCCAAATTCCGAGCCATCAGTTAACGTTTAACTCTATCTTGTAGGCCCTTGATAGATAATATTGAACTCTTTTAGTTTGTTTTTATTCAGTTTCCAAAAAAAAAAAAATAAAACCATTGGTCACCTATAAAACTGAGGCCGAGTTCGTGAAAAATGTCATGACGTAAACTTATGAAAGTACTTTTAAACCAAGAAAATGTTTACTTAGGTTCTGTCGCAAAAAAGTGAAATCGGGTTTCGTCAATCTTTTAACATTATATCCAAATGAGGAGCGTTTATCCGGACAGTGCCTTTTGTGTCTTTGACATTGATTTACAGTTAGCACATGATTTGCAGGCATTTGTTCAAAATTTAGAATCGATATAGAAATAAACCTTGTATACCCGAATCGAAGTTAAATTCAAATTTTGCCTTCACTGCACAACCGAACACACTCAAAGGTTATGAGGCATGGGCGAGTTGGTCAGCCAGGCCCAAAAATTGCTTCAATTGACACAATACGACATTAAAGTGGATAAAAGATACATCGATTGCAACGTTAACCCCAAAACCTCTTATTAGGAAAAATAGGGACCGTGTAGCCCCGACCAAAGCAGTGGCGCTTTGGGTTTTTAAGGTTATTATATAAACAACAGAATGAAAGATAAATCAGGTAACGATTACACATTTTTGGAGCAAAAAAAAAAATTAACCTTATCCGAAGCTGCGAGTGGCAAGACTGACCGTAGATTGTCACAAGTTTCTCAACCCTCTCTTTTTACAAACGTAGTAACCATGAGCCTTCGGGTACTACACTAGCACCAGGAGCCCTCCTGTGGCTAGCACCCAGTTTTCTGTTCCGTGTCGGCAAAGTATTAATTTGTCAATACCGATTATCACAAACTGACAAAATTGGGGCACTTTTTTGCCGCGCTTGGCACTGCCATGAAGACAAGTTCCGACGTTACATCTTCACTGTCCTGTTCATTGATAAATGCTCGACTTGTTTGTAGTAAAGGTGCTTCGCAAACTTCAACGTGCAGGCTAAGAGAGAAATCCAAAGACAAGAAGATCTATAATAACGAGAGCCACTAACTGTGAAAGTCGACGTTTTTCTTAGCAAGTTTAGAAAACAGTGTCTGTTTGGGCAGAGACCTTCCTGTCTTGACCCTTTGAGTCCCAATTACGCATATACGCGTAATTAATGGTCGTGCTCTTTGTACCACTTGTGACGTCATCAATTTAAATGTCGCCAGATATTCGTGATAAGCAGATAGTAGAACTAGGCTAGGCCTTTCCTTACAATGGCCAGGTTTAGATATCGACATTTCCACGTCGCAAATCGAAACACCTTATCAGTTTTGGTGTAAAAACAGTTGTAAAATGGTCCACTATGCTTATGATTGATCAAGGTCCATTTCTAGGTGCAAATTTCGGCTTATGCGCATGTACGGAATTGAAATATTGCTCATTTTTGGTAACATAGAACTTGATCGATGAACTATTGAACTATTGCTCAATTTTGTAAGTAATCCTCGAAAAATCTCTCCTTTTGGTGAAAAAAATTTTTTTTTCTTAGCATGACATGAAAAACAGGTAAAACTTACGCTTATTTAGCATCATGGCAGCCAAAAAACCTGACTAAACGGTTAAACGGTATTTTTTGGCGAAAATTTGGGACTCAAAGGTTTAAGCGTCGCCAATAAACCTCCTACTGTCTCCCTCCCCTCCTCCCATCAACTGCGAAAAAGCGCAAATCATGTCGGGAAAAGTGTTGATCAACACATTTTTGTCACTTGGGAAAGGGATACTTCAAAATATTGTGCACAAAATCTTCGATTTTGACCAACATTTTTAAAGAAGTTCAAATTTTATTTACTTGTCCCTAGGAATCAGAACATCTCTCTCGTTAACCTTAGATTAGCCTATACAAGCAATGATTGAAATCAAAAATTACTGTACAATTGTTGCCCAAAAATATTCTTGAGCGCATACATACACAGCCTTACTGTAAGGAAAGCTAAGTCGACAGCTCGATATCATTACATAAAGTACTCGAACGAAAAGTATGAACATAAGCTGCCAATCAAATTAAATACTTCCAAAATTAGCCAATGGTATAAGTTTTTACTGACATCGCCTACATTTTGACGGCTTCCGCAGGTAATAGGTTACCTTTCCACCATTTTCAAAAATAACAAAAAAGTATGAAATGTTTGCTAGAATTAAATCCTGTTTCTTTGCTTTTCTTTGGCTCCAAAGGGCAGGGAACATCGAATCCCCGGGCAAAATACCAGCAAAGGAAAAAATATATCTTGGTAATTTTGAGCCTGCTTTTTCTACCTTTCGTGACCAGATGACATCGAATTGCCATAAATGAGGATGTTTAATATGTGGATTAAAATGATATTACTTTTAACAACTGTTTGGTCACTTATAAACAGAGAGTACTTCGACTGGTCTGCTTGTGAATGGTCTTCGAACAGATGATAGCTCGCTTCGCAAAAGCTGGCGTGACCGAAGGTAACACGGCAAAATGTCGCGTTACAAGGTGACAGAATGACCAAAGGGTTGGAATTCAAAACCATTACGTGAGACAGCAATGATTTAAAATAAAATAGAGAGAAATGGTCTCCACTGATGGCCGTTTTACTTTTGTAAGTCCCAGAAGCCCAGAGAGGTTTTTATACTGGTTTAACACAGTAACATTGATCAATTCTGATTACGATTCGTCTTCGATCCCGATGCTCGTTTAAGTTGATTTTTAGGCGAGCTAAGTAACTTGAACTCAAAATCGGGCACTCTGTGTCTAAGTTGTCATATCAATATGGGCGAATCTTTGCTGACGTCATTCTTTACATTTTTCCTCATTAACATAAGACTTTGCGCATAGAAGGCATCATGCTAGACACGATTTTACTAGAAAAACTTCAAGAGCTTGTGAAACTTAGTAGGTGGTGAAATTTTTGGCTCTTTGGGTGTAATCGAGGAGAAATTGGCTTTGAAAAACATCAAAATTTCTGTGTGGCAAAAGCACTAATGAGCTCATACATTCTTTGTAAAATTTGGAGCTTTTAAACCCTCGTCGCAAAAACGTATTCAATACATCGCGCTCAAATTCCTTGGGACAGTTCATCGTGCTGTGCCCTTTCAATATTCAGTATTAATCTCTTTGTAGCTCCATCAGAAACTGTATCGCTTATGCTAATGAGGCAAATATTGTAAACAAAGATTCTCCTATACAGTCAATGACAAACATGAGAGAATGAAGAGTAAGAGAGTGAATCCCCCATGCAAGCCTTATTCCCAAGGTAATTCATCTCAAGTTATTCTTAGATCACTCGCGGTTTCGGAAATCCCAGAAGGGTTTAGTTATAACCAATCACGAGACGCGAGATTGCCACGTAGACAGCCCAAGAGGCTTTACCCGCATTTTCATCCTCCACCCTCTATTTTCCAATTGCGCATAATTCACTGTCTGCCCCCAAATTTTGCATAAACTATTGTTGTGAAATGCTTTTGGGAATATGCAGACCTCCCAAGAGCATTTCACAACAATAGTTTACGCAAAATTTGGGGGGCAAACAAAGTGAATGACGGGCAACTGAGAATGCGAAATAAAAAAATAGAGAATGCGGACATCCAACGAACGCGCGTAGTAATATTATTCGCGGACAAACAGGGATGTCAAAAAAAAAAAAAAAAAAAAAAAAAAAAAAAACACTTCAGAATGATTGCCTGGAAAACTTGCCTAAATGGGGACCTAACTCTCTTATCTTTCTTGTGTCAAAATAATATCAAATACAGTCAGTTGTTTCCGCTCCGAAGCGCAGGAATCGAAAAAACTTACCCATACTTTCACACAAGCATCCAATAAAACTAGTTAGCGATCGTGCGAGTGTAACTGTTATCGTCTTTCTTGGAATGGTCGTGAGTATTCGGCCATATATGGATACACGGTCGATACTTCGTTACATTCCGCTACATCGCAAGTATGAAGTACCCATGCCCATTACATTCCTGGTCCGAAAAAGAAACCCTGGGTGAAATTTCCGACGTGATATCCACAGAAGACTGAGAACAATTTATAAAATGGCGAAAAACTAAGAGCAACTCCAAACGGAAGACCGAGTCAAACTGTTGTCTGGTAACCCCATATAGAAAAGAAGTACTTAGACAGCAAACAATGCGTATACGAAATATGCCACATCACGCATAGTTATAGACTGTGTTGCACATCATACACCTGGGTTATTGAATACTTGTCCAAGGTGCTCTACGTCGCGAAGTGAATGGCAGTCGCAGGAGAGCCGCTAGAAGTGCGTTTATAACCCAAGACAGTTCCAATGAGCTCGTTATACCAGAGGACGGTTGGCTGGTTTTTTTCTGTTTTTCAAATTCTACAGTTTACTCCAAGGGATTTGAAATCGAAATTTTAGCCGTTTGCATGGCGTTACAGCATTGGTAACTGAGACTGCCGTTACCTTCACCGGATCCTCTGGGTCTGGGTACTAACATTGTTCAAAGAAACCATTTGAATTACACCAAGCAGCACTGCTATTGGATTAGACCCTCATGATGTCGATTTTACGCTAGCCAAGTTCCTGTTCCAGTTGCCTTGACAACGTCACACGTCAGACGAACACCTTCGCTAATCCATCCGCGCCCGCACTAGCAATGTATGGTCGATTTGGGTGAAAAGCTACGTCGTATATCGCTTCATCAAATTTCTTTCGATGCGAGGTGATTTCTTGGACACAGGTTTTGCTGTCCAGGTTCCAAAGGCGAATAGAGCAGTCGTGACCTTAGAGAAACAAAAATAAAAGCGATACAAATCACGCCAGACAAATGCCTACCTACAGGAAAGCCACGAAAAAACTGTCCGAGTGACTTAGGCATAGGGACACTGTGTTCTTTATCTACTGTTTCGTTTGGCCAATTGTAAAGAACCTTTAAAGCGGCGCACGTCGCCCCTCGGTGCTGCCCAACCCCCGAGTGGGTGCAAGGGAGAACTAACGGCCCGTCCACACTGCGTCGGGGAAATTTGAAAACGGAGGTTTCACTCTGAACACGCATCAAATGTTTTCCGTCCATAATAAACCGGCGGAAGTTTAAAACGAACCATTTCCGCTCATTTTGGACTTGTGTTTGAGGAAAACTGGGCCAGGGAAATCACATAACTATCGTGACGCCATCGTTTTGGAAAACCTCCGTTTCCACAGCGTTTCCCGTCCACACGAAAACGAAAAGCCGGCGTTTTCAAATTTCTTCCGTTTGAAGAGCGTTTTCGAGAAAAACTCCGTTTTCGTAACGGATTCGTGTGGACGGTAGGCCTAACCGTAGAAATAAAGCTGCGTTTTCAAATTTCTCCAGTGCAGGGTGGACGCTGCCTAAGCCGGACAGAAATGACCAAAAGGCCTGCCAAAATTAAAGAATCTTACTTCCTGAGAGGAGGTAGAGGCCATTAGGATCCACGGCTAAACTCGTCACCGCGTCAAGATGTGCCACCATGGTGTGAATTTGCTTACCTACACAAAGTAACAAACAAAAGCACATTTCACTGGAAAATTCGTCAAATCTTATTCACTGTGACAATGCTCTTGGCGCGACAATAAGGGTTAGGCTAATAACCAATCCATTTAATAATGGTAAGGCCTAGTTCACAATACCGCCATGACGACATAAGAAGGACGTTAAGCCGTTATGCTTGCAGTGAGAACACCCTGACATAATGGCATAGTAGCAACATATTAGCATGAACACGACAACGCAAGGAAAAAAGTTATCTTTTCCTTATGTCTATGACGACGATAAACGATTGTGTCGTTATGTCGCTAATATGAACGGCCTACTAGGATTCTTGTGAATATTCTTAAATTATAGCGTACAAATTCCTGCAGTTTTTTCTTACTAGTTTTGCCTTTTCGAGAAAGGAAGAATTTAATACCGTTTAAATACTTGAAAGGATAAAATTGAGTTGTATCTCCACATTTTCAACACACGAAGTTGTATTATTTTCAAAATCTTAGCCTCGGGTTAATTCTTAAAATATTCTTAAAATTTCACAAAATTCAGGCTCAATATTCTCATGAAATATTTTCTTATAAAGAAAAAAAATGTGTACTGGTACGGAACTAATTCCAGGAAAAAGTTAGGCGTGTCGAGTCGAGATGGCGAAGTTAAAGCACACGTCGACAACGAAAGTATGAACTTTTTACAGTTCTTGCTATCAAAAACAGCTCATTTTCCGTGTAAAAATAAATATTAATTAAAAAACGAAAGATGCTAGACATCATCAACAACAACAAAAACAGCAAAGACCTATTATCTTAACTATGACAAAAAAATATGTAAAATTAAAAAAAAAAGTACCTGATAAAAATATGTTGTTACTGGCTTAAAAAAAATATAAAAGGACGTTGCGGTTGCTGCTGCAACCTTCATCAGCTAAGAAAGTTAAGTAAGTTACGGCGTCCCTGATGTTATATCAATAAAAAAAGAAAAAAATATCCAAATAACGTGTTAATGAAGGTTCTATAGAAAAGGGGGCTGTAATTCAAAACTAGAGTAAACCAATAGCGTAATAATTGCGTAATACTTTGGAATTTTTCCTCTGGTAAAAAAGTTTTGGGAATGAAATGTGTTCATTATTTGAGTTTTTATCTTGGATAGAAAGCCACGCTTAGAGGAAGAGTCTTTGTTTCCAATTTGACGATCGGTCGATTACTTCAACACATTCGAGATCTCATGAGAGATTTCCTGTTGGTAAAGCAGGCGGTACTTAGCCAATAAGGAATTTTTATCCATTGTTACGATCGCTTGTGCTTTTTTTCAATAGTGCACGTGAGATCTGGCCAATGTAAACACTTGGGCAATCTTTACATTTGATCTTATACGCAATTCCTTTGGAAGACTCTTCGCTGATTTGGTCTATTGGTTTCTTAAAAATGTTAGAGATGGTGCGAATGGGTTTGTGCGAGACTGATGTTAAAGCCTTAAAGAACTTTTGCGACTGTTTCCGAAAACCCTTCGGCATAAGGCAGAATAACTAGACCTCGCTGGTCAGCATCCTTTGCACTTGTTTCTCGGTCTCTGTTTGACTGGTGACCATTGCACGTAATAAAATGGTTAGGATAAAAAATATATATGTGGGTAAGATAGTTGTTAGTTGACAGTTGTCACATGTTTGGTTTCCAGTGATACTTCTACCACGGTGGATGGAATTCATTTGAAATAGAAAACAAAAATATGGCTACAACTATTCACCTATAATTCACTAGCTAAAATTGGTTAGTTACCAAAGTCCCTATTTCTAATTGGTTTTATAAAAGTTTGTTTTATAACAACCATTAGTATTTATATCGCGCGAAAAAGACAAAGTTCAAAAGAATGATCTTTACATGAGAATAATCTCTTTAATGATATTTCATTCAAATACATATTATCTCGGTGTTAAGAGAATCTTGCTATGTTCTGATAAGTGTAAGGAAATTACCTCTAAGCGTTTGTCACTAACGACTTTCGAACAAGCAACTTAAACATACAGAGAGGCAAGTTCTCATCGAGGCCTGAACACTCATTACTTCATCTAATCCGGCTGCAATTCGCTCCAGTTACTTAAACGGCCCTAGTCAGCCACATCTTTGTTTTTGTTTAAATGCGAGAGTTTGGCTATTATATTTTATTCGGAGCATGTCCAAACGAAGGAAATCAGACTGTGAAACCACTAAGCTATCAGGAACACAATTTACAGTAAAGCAATAAGATTTCCTTTCACCATGCAATATCAATAATCTAGATGGCAACGAAAATGGCGGAGGCTGACTAAGGTCCTTTGAGAGGCGTGTCAAACGTTTTTGCTGTTGTACGCACAACTGGCAAAACCGGATCCCTTTTCCGCTTCGGTTTCAAAAGATCCCTAATGACTTGCCGGAACCGGCACGTTCGCAGCGAATACACAATCGGGTTACAGGCGCTTGTGAAATAGGTGAAGAAGAAGGCGAAATATTCCAACCACGGCACGTCAATGTCCCTTCGCACACACACACCGTGAGCTATGGCAGGGGCAAAACAAACGAAATACGCCACCACAATGATGGTAATGTTGCGTGTGGTTTGAAGCTCTTTTTCGCGGAGGAGTTGAAGCATTTTTCTTCCCTGCGGGGAGCAATTGTCCCCTCCGCTAATCGCTTTGATTCTCCGCCTACTTGCTCGAACAGAGCGCCAGATAAGCGTTCCTAAGACAACGAAGATAATCAGGGGGGTGCCGAAAACGCATATCGCAACCTTCCAGCCCTCGGCTTTGTATAGAATCTGACGGTATTCTAAGATCGACAGGCCCTCGTACTGAGACAGAATTCGATGGCGGCGAAAACCTAAGTAAGCCATCAGCGCGGTGCTTGTGATCCAGATGGCGGCAATCGCACGACGAACTTTACTCGTGGTTTTCCATGCGTGGTAACGCTGCTTGAACTTAATAGCACCATATCGATCCGCCATAAGTACGATCAGGGTTAAAACGTTTAAATACAGAATGTAGTTATGCAGCGAAGTCAACAAATAGCTGATCCACTTGCCCTTAAAAACGTCCCACTTAAAAACGTAAAAACCGGCGAAAAGAGGCATGTTAACAAGAGAATTGATCAAGTCGATCAGCGAGAGGTTGACGATGAGAATGTTTGGTATAGTGCGCAGCTGTTTAAAATGGTACACCACGAAGCAAACTAAACCATTTCCAGTGACCGCAATAACAAAAATTATCGCCAGCAATACAAACTGAACGATGGCCGCAGGGGTGAATTTCTCCTCGCCGTCTTGCGAAATAAAAACGCTGTGGTTTGTCATCGTTCACCTGCAAAAACGATGTTGTTGACGAGTTTGATTCGAGAGCGAACAGGAGAGAAGAGTTACACTCCTTGAATTCTGAGATGATTAAGCCGATTTAACTCTACGAAAAAGTCCTTCCTAAAAGTTGGGACAGGAAAAACTCCGTCAATGTGTCCAAGTGTACAAAACAAGAAAGCTCCAGCGACGAATTCAAGTTCTCTCTGATGTTTCGTTTTCGAAAGTTCTTTTGCTTAAGAAATAAAATTATAACCATTTTGTATTTTTATATTTTGTAGAACAAACAGCTTTTTCAGCTGTCAGGAAAGCAGTTCTCTTTTGTTGACGTCTTTCCGTTTTTAAGATCACCAAAAAGAAAGATAAGTACTGAGAATTTGCTTCGTGGTATTGTTTCGCTTAAAAGCAAAAACATCAACTGCCACCACGAAAACAGAAACATTTCACCAGCGAATTTACACTTGGGACAGTTTGGGCAATCTTAATACATTAGAAGAAGCAAACACGATTGTATTGCGTTATTTTCGCTTTCAAGAATGACGAACAACAAGTGAAGTTTCAACTGGGTGTAAATGAGCAATTAAAGACAATTTATTAGATGTTCCGGAAAATTTAGCGTATACAGTATGCAGTATTGGAAAAAGGGTAACAGAGTGAGTTCAAATAAACGTTGCGAAAACATTGGCAAATAAAATATAGATATCTTTGAAGTTCATTTTGTTAATTTACAAAGCAAGAAACCACCGTTGTGCAAATCGTGACAATTTTCCAGCGGCGCTTTTTGCGGTGCTCACAATTTGGACCATCAATTACCACAACAAAGCAGCAAAAATTTCTTGGCAAACGGGCGGGTTTTAAGTCAACCAATGAAGAATACCGGTATTCGCATTTCTTTTTAAGAACGTTTTTACACTGGGAATTTTGGTACTGGAAAGCTGAAGCGAAATGACGTATTTTGATATGTGTTTGGCAGTCTCTACTCGTGTCGACACAATAACACGTGGGTGATCAACAAAATATTGAAGACAAAACAAAGGATTACTGCACATTGTTGAATCTTTCCGCTTAGATTCCATTTAGAAAAGAGAACGATTTCTATCGCTTACACGAAAACCGAGTGGGCAAACACTACAACAAAACACTCGAATCTGATTGGCTCTCAACACGACCAAGCCCACAATTCAGTGTGTGCGTGCAGCTGAGGAGACCAATAACAAAACTCGCAAGGCGGACGGGGTTTCTATGTAAATGTTGAATGAAAAGATGTCCGTGTTACTGATGTTATGCCGGCCAGTGACGGCAGAAATTTCTTACGTTTTCGATTGCTTTTGTTTTTTCTTTTTGAGGTTCTGTTTTAAGCATCAGTTGGACCAAACGACAAGAGAATACAGTTGAGCAATTTTTCCCCAGCCCGCGCAGAGCCGCCATGTTTGCCGGTACGATAGAACATAGGTTTGGCACCTCTATTGACCAACCAGAGCGCGCGTAGTATCTGCGGTTTTTTTAAATTCACAATTAGATTATGAGCTCGAGATTTCTATGAGGTGATAGCAGATGAGGCCGAAGGCCGAATTACCTATCACCGCATAGAAATCGAGAACTAATAATCAATTGTTTTAATAGAATTCTGACTAACAATTTTTTCAAATCGCGGTTTCCAATAATTTATCGTATTAGTAATAAACATCGCGCTTCAGAAAAACCGCGCAGACTGAGTTTTCATTTGAAATTTGCAGTTGTGTGCACACGCTTATCAGTTTTTTTTTTGGTTTTTTTTTCAATTTCGAGTTTTTTAAATTCAAAAAACCGTAACCGTCCTTCTTTTAGTCTTCTCAGAAAAACATTTATCCATGTTTCTAAATATCTCTTCAAAACTTCGGAAAAACGAAAAAACGTTGCCATTTTGCTGACCGCATCAAGTCACCGCAAACTTAACGGCTTGATAGTGTGTGATAACTCAGCCAGTCAGAGTGCAGCATTTTCCATGGTTGCCACAGAAATCACTTTTCAAAATTCACTGACTTTTCCCTGATAAAAATAGCAAAAAATACCAGAAAATACAAGATATCAGATCTAGTAGCGGCTTCTCGCGTGAACATACAGCCGTCCTTTCTACCCGTTCATTGACACGGATAAGTTTTCAACAAAGTTTGTTTCTCCACTATCGATTAAGGAAAAACTATCGTTGAGATCACCGTGATCCCAAATGTTTCTTCCACCTTAAATGGTATTAAATCAGCCGTGTTAGATTATTTCAATTTTCCCAGACTTTTCCTCAAAATGTCAATTTTTCCTGACTCAAAATAAAATTCCCTGACTTTTATCTGACGTGTGACAACCCTTATTTTCATTAGTACACTAGTGGAATTCCACCAATCACAGACAACAAATAACGGTATTTTTTACAGATCTCACCTGTGTTGTTGTCAAAGAAGCGTATATGTCTGTCTTCGTGCGCTGTGACTGTGAGGGGGAGGGTGGGGTGGCTAACTACTTTGTTAATTTGAGTCGACGGTGAATTATCTGCAAAGACAAAGAGATGTATTCTTGTAAAAACCGGCGAAATGACCTCTTGGCAGGAGCGTAGCTAAGGGGGGGTCCTGGGGTGCCCGTCCCCCACTCCTTTTTGTAAGCCTTTCTTAAGCAAACAGCCTACAACAGGTGGCGAAAATAACATGGCAATCTGGTGAGTACCCTCACTTTGACACAGTGTGACAACCCCCCCCCCCCCCGCCCCCCGACCTCCCTTTTGAAAAATCCTAGCCATGCCCCTGCTTGGACTAGATAACTAAAGAGAAACAACGTTTTGGAGAGGAGGGGGTTGAGGCGCGATATATAGTCAGAGAACAGTATTAGGCCATTTTTGTATTCTCGGTATTAGACTGGAACTAGCATGCAACTAAAGCTAACGCGGGGAGTTTTTCAAATGTAAATGACATTAATCTCTTTTTAATGATACTCTCCTACCTGAGCCTCCATTGCAAGCTCATTCCAGTCCAATACCGAGATAACAAGTATGGTCTATTCCAGTATGTCTATTTCGTGTGTTCAGCTGAACACACGGTTTCTGCCAGCGACGTTGTTTTGCAGTTTGTTTGTCTCGCTAGAACATGTTTACTTTGCCTATTAGGAACTTTGCCCAGATTGGATGCTTTCGCTACCATGAAGCCAAACAATACCGTTTCCTATGAAAAAAATTCACGCCCCGTCCACGCTACGTCGGAGAGATTTCGACGGTTAGGCCTACCGTCCACACTAATCCGTCACGAAAACAGAGCTTTTTGAAAACGCTCTTCAAACCGGAGGAATTTGAAAACGCCGGGTTTTCGTTTTCGCGTGGACAAAACCATTTTGAAAACTGAACTTTTCGCAAACGATGGCGTCACAATAATCATGTGATTTGCCTGATCGAGTTTTCCTCAAACACAAATCCAAAATGACCGGAGAGTGTTCCGTTTTGAAATTTGTCCAGCGTAGTGTGGACGGAGAACATTTGATGCGTTTTCAGAGTGAAAACACCGTTTCACATTTCTCCAGCGTCGTATGGACGAGCCGCCGCGACTGTTTCACACGAGAAATTTGAAAGCCATCACTCACATACCAATCTATGGATACTACGAGGAGAGCGAATCACACGCATACTTACTGTACGTTTTGGCGCTGTCCAGTGCGACTACTGGCGCTGCTGTCTCTAGGTCATAAATAACACACTGAGCAGAGGAATAAGAAGCGACCATCTGTGACGTTTCCGTGCGGACAAAATCGATCGATGTGGGAACACCATAACCTTCTGTAGAGGAAGGTGACAACAGTTAGGAAGATTTCACTGATACAAGACGAAGTAACCAATTCTAGTCTGAGTAGTTGCCCTCCGCGTTATGAAGTCTTATATACCCAAGGTTCATAAGTAGAAAGGACCTTTTCGGCGATACGGCAGCCATTTTAATTTGATTGTGTTAGGTATTTCTATGCTACAGTCAACATTTTTTTAAATGTTAAAATGTTATACCCCCCCCCCCCAAAAAAAAACAGGTCTCCTGTTACACCCCAACCTCCCCACAACGGCCACCTCTCCACAATGACCAATTTCATCTGTCCCCTAGGTGGCCGTTGCAGAGAGGTTTGACCGTATTACCAAAAAAACTAAAAATTACTAAAACTTAGAAAACCCAAGATTTCAACATTCGTATAATGTTGCAGGATAAAATGATTCAAAAGCTGCTGATCTTTTAAAAATTACTATTCCCAAGATAGTTTTTGAAAGCATCGAGTGTGTCTATTTTTTTTTTTTTTGCAACAAAAGATGTAATTAATTCCACGCGAGACAAGCAGTCACAGTAAAACTTCTTCCACTTTCCAATGTATTGGAACATTTTTGACATGGTAGTGAAAGAGTAACAAAAAGCAGACATGGTATTTCAGTGGCAGAAACCGTCGAAATACAAGCACAAAATCCATAATGAGAAGTTGCAACCTTTATAATCGCACCATCTTTAAAAAACTGTGCAGCATTTCAGTCACGGGCAAATACCGATATGCTTTTGCAAAACATTTGAGAATAAAAATCAGCTATAGTTGAAACCGAACGACGTTTCGGTGACTCCATGTCACCATTATCACTTCGAACTTGATAATGGCGACATGGAGTTTTGGTTTTACTATCGCTAAATTTCTATCTCAAATACCGATATGAAACCAAAGTTATTCTTCTTTTCGCTCTTACTGTTTTCTTCTTCTTTCAGATTTCTGTTAGTTTTTTTTAAACTTCGCGGCCAGGTTGTTCAAAGCCCATTTAAGCTAACCCAGAACTAGCTAGAATTTTGATTTTCAGTTTTGTAACTTTTCGGTGAGGCTTTTGTTGATATTTGTCCTTCAGTTTTGAGTTTGAATTATTTCAAACTACACAAAATGTAAGCAGCGAAAAACATTTTTAAACAAGAAAAATCAACACTTCCGTTAACTTTTAATCCTGGGTTAGATTTAACAACCTGTCCGGATGAATTGATCTGTTGTACTCAGTTCCACTGTATTTAGTAACTTAACTTTTTTCAGTAGTGTAATTAAATGTCAATAAACCTGTGAAAAAAATGGGCTTTCTACAACCCTGCTAAGATTGAGTTTGCAAGCAAATTCTGTACTTGCCTTGTTGTGGAGTGTAGCTATTTAGTAGGGGTGATTTTAATGTGGGACTCCAAAGCCGACACGTGCCGTCTGCAGAAGCGGAAAGCAACTGTAGTGAACCAGTCTGAACTGCCAGATCCCACACTGCGTCTGTATGCGCTACAAGGACGCCACTGAGGTTTTCCGAATCTGAAAAAAAAAAAAAATTAGTCAAAAGTCAAAAGGACGTCTAGATTACTGAGTATATCACGAACGGCTCTTTATCTTGAACAGGATTTATTCTCCACTCGAGACACAAGTGGGACTGGACCCGAAAAATTCCATTCTGATGACGTAACTCTACAGAGACCCGAGTCGTGTCCCTGATTGGTTGTTGAATGCGCGGGAAAATTCAAACAACGAGCACCAACCAATCAGAGACAGATCTCTGTAGAGCTACGTCACTAGAATGGGAGTTTTTCCGGGTCGAATCTCCATCGTATCCCGCGGGAGGGGAAGGAGAATCAAACGCCTAAAGAATCGCGTCTGTTTGACCCAACAATCGACATAGTAGTGAGCTTAAGCAACGCAGACGACGGCGACGCCTAGGACGACACATAGTCAAAACTGAATTTATATTTTACCAGCGAAATTCGCAACTGCCTAGATCTGTTCAGTATGTCAATGGCTCTAAAAACGTGTCAGGGCTAAATATGCAATGACAGCGTTCAATACCAAATGGAAATACGAAAAATTAGCCGTCGCCGTTCGCGTTCCTCAGACTACGCAGAACCTTCATTTCACGTTGCTGTTTTGCAGAGGACGGCAAAAAAATGCTCAAAGATTTATAACGCACGTGCACATTTTAGGCGTCCCTGTCCCCAACCTTGGCCACGAATCTTACCAAACTGTTATTTTTTGAGAAACTCTATTTATTAAGGTTTCCTTCACTGTTATCAACGCGTTATTGTTCGAATTCAACATGCAATCGATTTTAACATTGGGTGTCACGCAACTTTCTTCCCTACTGGGAAGAAGCGTTGCGCGACAACCCTAAGGAGACGACATGTAATTTCTAACAGCTTATTGTAACTGACTAAAAACTAACTGTAAGGACCGTAAGGGTCTATATCAAGAGAAGGAATACTCTTTTGCAGCCGTCACACAACGCTCCTTCCTACTGGAAAGAAGCATTGCGTGACAACCCAAAAGAGGCCACATGTAATTCCTAACAACTTATTGTAAATGACTCAAAACTCACTGTAAGGACCGTAAGGGTCTATATCAAGAGAAGGAATACTCCAACAGATAATGGTCGAGTCAGCACTGCCACTGAAACACATTTCACTGGTAGAGTTGATCACAACCGAGAGGACAGGAGCACTGGAAAGAAAAAAAGATGGCACATGTATTATCGGAATTTAATCTACATTTTAAATCAGTGTGGACCAACAACAACATGGTGAAAAGAGAGTGACAGTAAAATGTCAAAGACCACACGAACAATTTGGCTTAACCATGAGAAATGACACTGAATTAAGGTTAACTATTTGTAGTAGTGGTAGAATCGAAGTGTGAGCACTCGCAGCAACAATTAAAGCACCTGATAAATTGCAAAACTAACTAAGTTAGGGCTTATTTTTGTGTGTGCACACCAAAGGAGGTATATTAATGACGAGATCGATTCTTAAATAATTCAACACGTTAGATTTTTGGCGTGGCTAAAACTTGCCAGCTGCCTTCCATTCTAATCAAAGGTGGGCAAAAGGGATAATTACGACATAAAGAAACATCTTTACTTCTTAGATTTTGTTAGACGTTTCAAAAAGTTCCCCGTCTAAATATTCCAGGAAATGAATCAAATGAAATCCATGTAATTGGCATGGTGTGATAATGTTGATGAAGGCTGTACAGTTAAGTCCATATGCCTGCTTAAGGCAAGGTCCATAAACTTGCAAAAGAAGGAAAAGACCCATACTTCCCCACGCAATACAAACAGGCGAGTTCAATCAACATTTCACTGGCCCATTTTCAATTTTGATGAAAAACGTGGCATTCTCGAGAGAGATAAAATGGCATAACACACCTGTGTCCTCTGAAAGTGTAAATTGGTTCCACATCTAATATACTGCTCCTGAGAGAAAACACACTATATTAGCAAGAACAAATACACAAAGCATCATCATTATGGGTACCCTTGTCCGGACTGGTTGACACCCTATGCCCCCCCCCAGGGGGGGGGGGCATAAGGGAATGATGATGATGATGACCCTGCTAGCAAACCCTTTCTAAGCTGACAATGAAAAGGAACAGCCGGTGCTCAAGCCAAAGCCATAAACACACCTGGAGGTTACCTTAGTGTCTATAACAAGAAACCACTCAAGGCACTGCCACTCCACTCCTCCCTTGATGGGGATACTAATCCTTTGCAGTTAACCCCCCCCCCCCCCAATCACCTCTGGCAATTGTCAGTTTCCCAAACATTTCCCTGGTATCCATTTACACTCCAGGGGGGAAAGGGCTTCAACCCCGACCACTTCCTCTGAAGTTTGAAATGTAGGATTCTCACATGGTGTGGTACTCAAATGTGTGAATGTGTACCTACTTTTTCTGTGGTACAGTCTTCTGAAGGTTCCATAATTTAAGTGAGTGATCTTCAGAGGCTGTTATGAGAGCTGATTCAGTTGGGTGAAAGTATATTGACCTGATGCTATCAAAATGACTAGGAAAAACAAAAACAACCATAAAGTTAACATTAATTTGAAGTACAGTGTAGCAAATTAAACCGAAAAGGTATATTATGCAAATACCTTCTCAATGTGAACTTTGGGCTCCATGTTTTTCTAAACTCCTCCTTTGTGCTTACCTAATGAAAACAACATCAAGTTAGAAACACATTGCCCTCATATTACATAGCTTTGGGATGAAAGGAAAGCTTGAAAACACTACAGGCTTAGAGGGGATTTGAAATGATGACCTTTGTGATGCTCTGCCACCGAGCTACGAGGCAAATGACGACTGGTTGATAATTATTATTCATGTGCTGTTAGAATAATGCATCTAATAATGCATGTACAAAATGAATGGCACATTTAATATGCAGGTGAAAAAAGAAAAAAAAAAAGAAAAAAAATGAGGTTATGTAGGAACTAAAGGATTGCAGTCCATTTCTTCCTTTACTGCTTCACTTGTGTACCCTGAGGCTGGAATCGAAAATAACGATCTCTGACTTCTTCCAATTTGAAAGCGGTCTGCGATTGGACGTGCACTTCTGCATAAATGTGATTGGCTAACTACTGTATTAAAAATAAGCTGCAGAAAAAAAATGGAACTGGGTGCTGGCCAAAAGGTTGGGATTGTGTTCTCTGGAGATAAGAATGTTGGAAGACCTGGGCTTCAATCTTTAAAAGCCTGAATTTCTTGAGGCTTTTATCTGTAACACTCACTTCATAAGAGAGAGCTTCTGCTTCGTTGGTAACTGTAAGACTTGCCAGTTCACCCAGACCAAGAGCACTCTCAAAGGGCTCATCTGCTGTGGCAATGGGTGGGGCTGCAGCTCCTTTGCCCCCAGTAGCTGAACTCCCAGGTACAGACACACTAGCGATGGGTGGGATCTCGGAGGTGGCACGGGATCCACTCAGTCTCACAGGCGGAGGAACGTTTATGATGTTGGGGGCAGGTGCGGGTGGAGGCATTTCATCTTCCCCTTCAAGATTCGCAAGCATGGCTTGTAGTGCCGATCTTGGTGGTCCTGTGGTAAAAGAAAATAACTGATGTTAAGGAACTATATCACAGCTGGAAATCACAATTGTTTGCCACTGTTCTTGTTTAAGTAAATAGATCATCCTGTGCGCTCAGTTTTTGCCCTGCTTGAAAGTCTTCTAATAACAATTACTACAGCAATTTGCACAGAGAATATTATTAACAAAAACTTTGGCTCATATATTCGTGCAATTTTCTACATTGATTGTTACTAGAATTACGACTGTATGGTATTTTTGAGAAAATGACATCATTTTCTCAAATTCTCAACCAAGACTTGGAACAAGGAAAATTAATGGCAGCTGTAAATGTTCGGAAATAAAGACCCAAAAACTGCGAATTCTAATGTTGGTAACAGATTGAAATCTGGCAAGATATCTAGAAAGGACCTATTGTGTACAAAAATGTAAACAAATGGATATCAAGAATTTCATCACAGTGGCATTTTAAGCTGAACATTGATCATCAGCCTTTAGCAAATAGCCCAAAGGAAATATGTGTGGCAACTACTTTAAAATCATGTTTCTATATAACTCCATAGAAACCCAGAACTAGCATGAGCTGTTGATGTAATGATGGTGCAAGTAAAGAGAATTTACATTTTGATGATCAGAGTAAAGTTAAAAGAAAATAGAAACCATGTTTTCCATGTTTCTATCGAGTTACAGAAACATTCATTCTCCCAAATGTCCACTCAGGTTTCTATAACTCAATCAAAATATGGTAAATGTTTTCTGTTTCCTAACTAATTTTTCTGTTGAATTGAAAATCGATCAGGCAAAGGAAAACGTTTATTTAGTAAGGGCACCCTCTTTATCTACGTGTAAATAAATACACTTCTCACTTTTCTGGCTCTTCTTGGTTTTTCTCTCTTTCTTGTACTGCTCTTTTAACTTTGCCAGCAAGTTTGAATCAACTCCCCACTCATCCTAAAAGACAATCAAAAAGCAATCATAGCAGATACAATGCATATTAATAGGTTTACCAGTGGTTACATGTTTAAGTTGCTGGTTTTCTAAGGCTCACTGTATCTTAGGTTAGTCAAAGCAAAATTGTTTACCACAACAACAAACATTACATCTTGAACTCACTAACCTGGTTGCTGGATCCATCTCTGGTGTCTAAAACAAAAAGTAAATAAATAAATACATCTAAGGAATCTTGGACTCAACATCTCATATCATTTTTTTTTTATTTTTAATGTAGCTAAATGTAGTTTAGGAAAAGTTTGACTTGAGCCAATGCTGATCAGCTACCTTTCAGGGCAGCCATGCTCTGTGGGGTCTCATATGGGGTACATGTATGTTGTTTACTTGCTGGCTTTGTAAGAATGTGCAGTTTGCTCTGAGTGCCATTCATGCTTGTAGCATGTTTTTGCTCTCTCACCTCCCTCCCTTTTATTGGTAATGGTTTAGTATATGGGTGGTAAGTATTTCAACTGTGTCAGTGTGATGGCACCTGGTGGTTGCTGCTCCCAGGGTTGCCATGGATACCTGCTTGCTCTGCTTGAAGGCTCATATCTCACCTGGCTCCACCATTCCTTAGGCACATTTCCCAAGCTGATCAATTGGCAATGAGTTTAACTAAGACTTTGACTTTTTTAATGAAAAAAAAAAAAGAGAAAAACTCTCCTCAAGAGGCACAGAGGAATAATAAAAGACAACCAATTTTTCATGCTGTACACTAACTTGTGCCATTTTGTTAAAACAACACCGTAGTTTGCCTCCCTAAAATAATTCACACATCATTTGTAACAATCATACCTTGTGTCACAGAATAATCTGCTTCCTCTGGCATGGCAATGTCCACATTTTCTAACACTTCAACATTTCCCTGGACCTCAATCACTGTGACATCAGTTTCTGAACCAGAGTCGTCATTTATTACAAAATCAAACTCAGCAAGTGCATCAGCTGTCTCGTCATCTGCAGTGAGCATTTCTTCTACGGCATCTTTATTTAATTCTTTGCAAAATCAATGAAAGGCTCCTTTAGTTATACTAATCTATCTGTTGCACAGGGCTTCAATACAACCAAAGGATGTACATTTTCAACATAGTTATTAGAGGGGAATGGTTATAAAGCCCGCCAAACATCAAAGGAGCAAACAAAGATGGCTAGATTTACATTGGAATGTTCACGACTGTGCACAATCCTTTGCTTTGCGCTCATACATTATGCATGAATTACATAATGGAAACGTTTCTATTGGTTGGTTCCTCAGTCAGACGTAAACAACTATTGTGTATTGTGCACAGTCAAGGTCAAAAAAGCAAACAAAAACAAGGACCAAAGACCTTTGTCTGGTTTCATACAGTGTATTAACCATTCCCCTCTATCATCTATGTTGACAAGTAACACCATTAGTGGACTTAAGACAAAATTTGTCTGATTAGCTGTAAATGGTGTTTTATGTAAAATTAGGTTTTCAGCCCTTCTCTACCACCAAGGACAGAGGGGGGAGGGGTACAAGTTCAATTGCAGCTTGTCATTTGCTCATGGCTTCTTCCAAAGTTTTTTCCTCCTGCACTATGGTTTTCGTTCCTCCTCAAATCCAAATATTCCAAATCCCAACTCAATCTCAATAAAGGGCCCTGACTAGCCATCACAGATCCACCTTTCCTGCAATTTGTTGTTAATCAATTGTAATTAATCAATTAACTGACCTATAGTTTAACCTACCTGGTTTGGCCCTCTTGCCCATTCTTCTCCCAAGTCTTATATCATCTCTGTCCTCAGATTCATCGTCAGCGCTGCCGCCATCATCTAATTCATCATCATTGTCTTCTTCATCTTCTACATCATTTTGAAGAAAGTCAAAGTTTGCAAGTACTGCGGCTTCTGTTTCCAGATCGTCATCAAGAGGAGGCCCCCTGTTGTTGACAACTGGTCGAACTGGCACCCTGTTGGCAGAAAATCAAATATCAAAATAAAGGACATTTTACAGTTCTAGCATTCCATATATTGTGCAGGTCACATTGAGGACAGGGATATACAACTTTAATTTTGAGTGGTCATGTTCACGTCACATGGTAAACAAGGTCTCATCTTAGGTTTACTGGCGAAGGTTGCACTGCCGTAAAAGAACAATACAATGAGACCACTGGCATAAGTGACAAAAGTGATCAAATTCATGGATGGTTCATTATTTATGGGGATAACTGGGCGAGGTAAAAAGTGGTCAGGCCATAAAAATTTTTTGCCCTGAAATGAGGTTTAATTTTGGGGGTCCAAATAAACTGGGAGCAGTCTCTCTTTTCCCAGAAAATCTGTGGGGAAGAATGCAAAACAAGTAAATGTGCAAGCATGACTGTGAGCGTGATGTGTGAGGAGCGATGCCACGAACTGCTAGTAGCACAGGCTTTGGAAGGTGAGCGAAAAGAGAGACTGCAATGGTTTCATACAACATTTTGGATGCTACTTTGACAGGTCACATCAATGACACCTCTGTCCTTTTTGGAATATGACACTCCTGTGTCTAATTTTTTCCATGAGGCTATCGAAGCTGTATCTGGTAAGATATGATGAATGGTTTGAAAGATTGCAGCTGAAACCAGGCCTATGACCTCTCAAAAACTTTCATACTACTCGGTCAAACCGCTGTACTCTACTTTAAAGTTCTCCTTGTACCACAGTCCTTCAAAAACAAGTGTGAAGCATAAAACTAATAGAAAGGTCGAAAGATCAACCTTCAAAATAGGGCGGCAAATTTCACGAACTGTAGGAGTCACACTGTAGGAGACAAATATTACAACAGAGTTTGGCATGTGATGAATGTCAGTTATAGAGGTTACTAACAGATGTGCATCATAACTTCATAGACCGACCAATAGAATTACTCCGTCACCAGAGTGCCGGGCATCCAAAATGTTGTATGAAACCATTGCAGTCTATCTTTTCGCTTGTCTTCCAGCATTAATACAACTGAAAGATTTCTAGTTTTGAATCAATTTACAGTTTGAAACTTAATTTACACTAGTTGAACCATAAAATCATTTGAAAAATAGAATATAAAATGAAAAAATTAATCAAACTCATTAGCGGGAACAACAAGGAAACACCACATGTGTTATCTGATATCTAATATTTTTATGCTCCAAGATTGTACAGTACCAAGCCTGCAAATAACAGTCAGTCATCGGACAATTGTCCGGTAATTTTGGGGTTTTGACAGGTAAAAGCTTAGTCTGGTCGGACACCCTGACCGGGCATTTCTACTAAATGAAAAATATTTTAACCAGAAATTTGTGACTGAACATAAAACAAGTTATTTTATTATACTGCCACAATACTATGCAAAAAAGATTTGTTGTCAGTTTTGTTTTTATTCCATTTATGAGAAATAATTCTATCATGCACAATGTGTCATCTCAAATGTCATGTCGATTATTCAAGCCACATGTTAATCTACACATTTTGCAGTGGTGTCGTGAAAGATCGTGAGGCCCCATTCAGTCTGAATTATGTTCGTCTGAAAAACTACAAAAATCTGAGTTCTTATGTCATTCCTCATAGTTTAATATCTGCAAGTTTTGTGGAATTAACTTTTAGTCGTAATTTGACCCGATTGAAATATTATGCAAATTGGATAAACAGCCCAAATTCTCACATTTCGTTTATCAGAATGCAATCGCTTTCAAAAACTTTAAAATCTCTAAAACGTAACCAAATGTTTTTCTAGTCCGTATGATCAAAAATCAGTTTTACAGCTCTTTATAGGTTTTTATACGTCTGTGGTTCAACAGGGCTCAAAATTGCGACTCACTGGTCGCCAATGCGACCAAAAATTGAGCACTGGCGACTAAATTTTCAGAACTGGTCGTCAGCTGGGGAGTCGTGTTTTGTCCAATAACTAAAGAAAACCACAACACAAGTTTATTTTTAAATCTTTATATTAGGAAATCAATCGGATATGGTTGCTAGTGTACAACTCACCTTTCCGTCCCCAGTAAAATAATGTCTGAATACTACAAGATAATTGAATGTATTTCGACACGTCGATACTGCGTTCACGGCGCACCATATTGTTTCAGCGACTTCTTCCAAAACTGGGATCGCAGGCGCACTTCAACACCATGTGCTTTTCATTTCCCGCGAAAATGGCAGCAGATACCAATCAGTTGAAGGAATATACGTGAGTTTTTACGTGCGGGGAATGAAGATTCAAGCATGGCGTTGTTTGTCAGCAGCGAAAGGTGGCAAGGAAGGCAAGTCGAAAATAAAGAACGGCATTTCGAAGAAGTAGCAAAGGGAAAATACGCAAGGACCCGTGTTTGTCTGACAATGAAAACCACGGACTTAAAACGTTTTATGCTTCGCTTCGTTTAAAATAACTATGGAGACAACCATCACCTTCGGACCAGAGACATATCACCTGAGAACAACAGTAGCTTTATAACTAAGTGTCACTTGTGTTGTTTTTAATTGTTTTCGCTCTTCAATTGTGACTTTTCTTGCATGCAAAGTAACGTATAAAATTGTGTTCTTGTGTAAGTTATAATTATATAAAATAAGTTGGCGACCAAAATTTACAATCTGGCGACCAAAATTTTTCCGTTAGTCGCCAGCTGGCTCCCGAACAAAAAAGTTTATTTCGAGCCCTGTTCAATATACTTTGAATTATTTTCCGTATCACAGACATGTTTTTGAATGTACAAATTAGTCACGCTTTGTAGTCACGACCACCTCCAATTCGAATTTCATCTACTTACCCAAAGTTTTTACTCAGTTGACTCCAAAACTTTTTAAGGGGAAACTTGTCTTCAGAAAAAGTCGAAGAATTCATTTCGGCCAATTTTCAAGTCTCTGAATGTTATTGTCAGTTTTTATACTGACAAGCTGTCCAAGCGGGATATTTCCCGAGGTTTTCTGGGAAACTTGATATGCGGGAAAATACGGATTACACGTGTGAGTAAGTGAGTGAAGACAAACGTATGTAAATTTGTCGATTTTCAAGTGTAAAATAATACCTGACTTAATGTAAAGGTCCCCTTTCTGTTGCTAGTATCAAGTTTACATTCAATTGATTTTCACTTTTAAGCCATTCGAATTTGCAACCAACATTTTGGCAAAGGGTCTACACTGAAATACCAAAATGTCTCAAATGTCTCTTATATTCAATTTCTAAAAAAAAATTGTCCAACCAGACTGGCTTTTTGTCAGGTCAAAACTTGTCATTGGCCTGACAAATGACCTGCTTATAGACAAAAATTATTTGCAGGCTTGCAGCACAATTTGGAATGAAATGTCATGTACCAGTCTCGTTAAAAAAGACATAAAATCAACATTCAAGTTTGAATCATAAAGTTCGAATAATGTTTTTGGTTTAAATACTGATGAATACCTATAATCACTTGAATACAACAGAATAGAATATTGAAGCAAAGGACGATGTAAATGAAGTCACTGAGTTTAAGGCTTGCCATCTTATACTGTAATGTATAGTTCAAGAAAATATCGCTACCTTCCCCACGGAAGGAATTTCTTTTAAGACCCCACCCCACCCCTCTGAAAGTTCCAATTAAGCTTGATACATATCTTTAAATTTTTTAGTCTTCCAGAGCCCCCACACCCAGGAAATTCTAATCCTTTCTATGGGGGGAGTATGGATATTTTCTGGAACTGCACAATCTCTTACCGTTTCCCAGGAGTTATGGAGATAACACCATCAGATTCTTCATTAGACAACTTCCTGCTTGAGGCCGAGTCAGTTCTTTTTGGAGACCGCGCATGCTCTTCGATTACTGCGAATTCATCTCCTCGGCTCTTACTTGAGATGCCATTTGGTTGAGGGTGGTCTGGTGCTGAGGCATCAGCCACTGAGAGGCCAAGAATAGATCTGACACGTGATGAGCGCACGTCTAAAATAGTGTCTGTATAGCCAACTTCTTGAAGGTATCTGTCAGAGAATTTCAAGCAACATATGTATTATAATTTTATTCAAGCATGACAGTTGAGCTACCAAATTTGCCATTAATAAACTAAATGCGATTTTGAGACTTGATTACTGCATTGTATTGGAGGCTAGCTGGGAAAATAGACGTGCAAAGCTTCTAGAAAATTAAACACAAGACTTACTGTCGTAAAAGTTGTCGACCTTGCCGCCAGTTCATTCCTGGTTTTGTGTTATTTGTGGTGCCATCTTTGTGAGATTCTTGATTTACATTATCTTCCTCTTTGCTCACTTTTTCTGGCGACACATCTGTACCATATTTTAATCTATGATATTTTGCTCTGTAAGAAACAATGTCCAGAACAATGATGTTAAATCAGAGATAAGCTTCAACACACTTAGCAAAATTGTATATATCACCCTATTCCATTTAAAGTTACAGTATACCTTCAGGGGTGTCTCGCGTGCAAGCGATGTGGCGAGTGCAGTTTAAGCTTTGGATACCTAAAACCCTATATCAAATTAAAGCTTATGGAGCTGGCTATCAAACTATACCAAGAATTTTGAAAGAAAATGAATTGTCGAATTTTTCACGACCACTAAATGCGAGCGCCCGAATCACCTTTCGAAAGCTACAAGTCAAAGCGAATTTCGTTTTTCGCCAATTTAATTTTTTCCTCGGTTTCAGGGCCCAAAGCACTTAAAAAACGTGTCTGCGTTTTGGCATATTCAATTGCAGTAAAAAGTTACAGAACATTTTCGAAATAGGATTAAAAAAATGTGGAGTGATCGTACAAAAATCGCTCTCGAAGAAAAAGTATTTCGAAATTAACAATTCCCAGACACGCTTTTGTAGTTTATATGTTTAACTAGCCACTGTCCAAATTTAAGAGCAATTGAACTTCCCTTTGAATTCCCTTTGTGTTATAACTCTTTAAAGTGTCTGCTTCAAGTGAAAAAAATTTATTTGCGAAAACAGCACTAAGAAAAATTTTCTGCTTCACAAACAAACTCCGCCCACAAATGCCTTTAACTGGGTTCTCAGATAACTAAGCCAATCAGTGCAGGGAAACTTTACTACCGTTAACCTCCTGGTGAAATTTACGTACAAATCTCTAAAAAACTGTTGTGTTTTGCAATGCGCTCAAGGAACCGAAGGCAGAGAGATAATTTTTCTGTAGCTCGGTTTTTCTTGAAGCTGGTCCGGCAAAATGGGGAAGACTAAAAAGGATACGAACACTAGAGTGGCTGAGCGAAGGAAACAAACAAAAGACAGCGTGGAGAGCAACTGTGTGTGGGCAACTGTGCATGGATAATATTTCAAATGGTCTCATTGAGTCCGACGATTCATCGATATTGGACTCATCAGAAGAGTCTCTGTCAGCATCCCTGTTATTGCTGTCAAGTTCCGAAATTTTTACAGAACCTTTCTTTTCTCTTACCACATATATTTGCCCGCCTTATACGATAACTATAGCTTCATCCACGTGGCGAACTTTCGCTTCTTCACTCACTGATGTATTTTCATTCATTCTTCACTGTTTTCGTTTTTTTGAACTGGTCCATGGTTTAAACGTGGTCTATGTTTACTTATAACTTAATAGAGACACGCCTAATATAAAAAATGCTGGGCAGTCAGAACAACAATGCTGATCAACTGAGTAGTCAATTTGTGACATCCATATGGGTAATTCCCGCAAAAATCGCCTCGGTTGATTGCATACACACCATAGGGCTGTCAATCAAGAGGCAGACTTTTACTTCCGGTGAAAACGTAAAACCGCCATTTCTCCGCCAATATTTAGCCTTTTTCAAAAATTTTTTTCAGAACCTAGAGATTATTCTTCGACCACTATTTTGACCCAAAAATCCAAATTTAAAGAAAATTGACGACCCGAAGGTATACTGTAACCTTAAATACCTCCATCCCTTACTCTAGAGCCTGCTTTGCATTCCATATGGCATGTTATACCATGACATAGAAAATGCAGCCAATTAGAATACAAGAAAGCCATTGTCTACTTAACAGTATTACACTCAACCTTAACATTGTGGACTGCACACATTTTTTTAATCGATTGTGCAGGCCAATGGATTTTTTAAGACACGGCATAAAATACTTATGCAAGATTTCCTTGTGGTATAACATTGAATATCCCCCTTGTCAAATGAAGGTGAGTGTGTAAACCAAGAAAAATATATACCACTTTGTAGCTATGCAACACTTCCACGTGGTATACCATGGACTATCACACAAGTCCCTTAATTTTCTTGGTATACACAATCCTGTAGGAGAGTGTGTTAACCCATTGACTCCCGTGCCAGCCGTAACTGGTCGTGCGAAACCCCCCCCCCCCCTCCCCCCAATTTCCTGTGCCAGCTGTAACCAGCCGTAAAAAAAGCACATGAAGACAATAATTGCCTTTCCTACCCTCCCTGAAGATGTTCTGGTTCTCCTATTGTTCTATTGTTGTTAAGGACAGATAAACCAATGAGAATCGGCTTTCTGCACATATTTTTAGAGGACTTTAGGGGTCCTAGAAAGACAGTTTTTCGTCTTAAAATGATGCACTCGAAAAGTGCAGGTAATCATGGCATATTGTGAGCCAAGGCTACAAACTTCCAGGGTCTTGTTTTCATACCTAAAACGGAGAAATTACTTCTTTGGCACTTAAAATAGAAAGGAAAAAACATAAATCAATGTTTAGGTTGCCTCAGAATGGAAGATCAAGGTGTTCAGTCCTCCAACCTTTCTGGTAAAAAATTTTTCCTTCCTTCAACCGCCGTGAAAACATGACGATCGGTGCACTTTCAAGTGAGTTTTCAATACAGATCGCGGATCTAAAGCAGCTTCCTGGACTTAAGAAAACAAAAATGGTAATGTAGTTACTGTATTACTTCAAAGTTGAACTCAACTTTTAGGACAATTGGTAAAGCCACAGCCGATAAAATAACTGGAAAACTCGCCAGCAAAATTTCAAGCTTTCACTTCAGCATGAAGAATTAATTTGAACATGCGGTCATGCAGTGAAGCACGTCTGTGAAATTTGGAACATTTTTATGCTTTTAGATAAGTTTTTTTGGCCTCATCTTGAATGAAAATTTGTTATTGAACTTCCTGTCACGTTTCTTTCATTTGGTTACCTTTATTTGCGAATTTTAGGTTTTAAAAGTGAACAGTATTTTTGCATGCTGGATTTCTGCATATTTAATTTACAGCGACCCCTGTGGTTTGTTTGTTTAGTGTATTTGCTTCATTCAAATATGTTTTTTGAGTCTCATTCTGCAACTACAGAACTCCTGAGAAAAGAACTAAAAGGGGACTTAATTAACACATTTGAAATACGATTTATCCCAAAATAATTGCCTTGTTTTTGTCGTCTTTTTGATGTACAACTTTCATCTTTCTTTCACTACACTGAATTATTTCGTCACACAGTGAAGAAATTATCGGATTTCTTCTTTTTAAATTGGTTTTTACATGTGTCTTTTGCTGTTATTTTCCAGTGTTTTATCAAATGTTATCCATTATAGTAAAAGAGTGGAAATCCTGTTGTATTCAGTTTCGTTTTGTCCTCATTTTAGCATAATCAGTTTTCTCGGCTTTTGTCGCGTGGCAAAGAAAAAAAAATATAATTTCTTGTTTTCTTATCAGTTTTACAGATCAAGCTGAGTTCTTTTTGTTGATATCTTTTTATATTTTGGCCCTTCATTTATTCAACTTTAAATAAACGATGTCTTGAAACCTGATCTTGTGTCTGTGGTTACTATGCATATGGTCTATTTTTGTGCTTTCGCCCGCTCTGAAATATTTCACAAAAACACCAGGGAATTAGGGGTGGGTCGCAGGCAATTTCATGTAGGAGTCAATGGGTTAATACCAGGAAAATGTACAGGTGACAAGTGGGATATTTCATGTTTTATCACAGGAAAGCATTGCATAACTAATTTATACCCTGCCAGAGGGCTGTCATTAAGTTTTGAGTCACCTGCAGCCTTGATCTTCAAAACCATAACATAAAGGGGCTATCAACCATACTCAGCCATAACAGGTGTTACCGGTTACGGCCCTTAATGACAGCCCTGATACAACAAAAGTTAGTATTCCAAGGAATACCATTTGAAAGTGTTGCATAACTAGGATGCACATGTACAGGTACTGGACAACTTAATTGATATGAAAACTTACTGTATATTTAACAAATTAACATCAGTTTTTCATGTGTCTCTCCTGTTATTGATCATAAATTCCGTCATGACATTGTCAAAGTGGCTGGGGATCTCGCCGAAAGGATCCGCAGACTACTTTGACAATGCCATGAAGAAATTTATTGTCAATAACAGGAGAGATGCATGAAAAACTGACATCAGTTGGTTTTTCGCTAATAAAACAATAACAAATTGTCAAAATGTCCACTCTTGCTTGTTGAGGCATTGCATAAATTATAAATTCATGTGCCTGTCTGCTTATCGATAATGAAAATTAGCCAATGGGTGGGCAAGAATTTCACCAGTTATTGTAAAAATATAGTTTAATTAACCAAGAGCGATTATTCACTGATTAAATGTAGTATCAAAATTCATCAGCAACATGTAGTGACCTAAAAGTTTATTAAAAGATTACCTTTCTTGTTTGAGAGCATATTCCAACATCTTTATTCTTCTAATTAAATCATGCTTAAGATTCTCTTGTCCTTTTCTTTCTCCTTGTAGGAATGCAATACGTGCCTAGAAATTGAGACATTACAAGGTTATGTACAAAAATGAAACCATTCTTTAACAGCTGGAAACCAAGAGACTAAACCACACTGTGCTCAACCTTGACAGCGTGTACATTCTTTATGAAACTATACACAACCACTGAATGAAATATACATCTAACACAAGCAAGTACTTTTTTTGCTTCTAGTATTTTCCAAACAATTGTACACATGTTTGTTTTTATCCTAGGAGAGCTTTGATTTTCAAAGGAAATTTCCAAGGACATTTCAAAGGTTTTCGAAGGCATTTCAAACATTTTATGGTCCCAGTTGTAGGACAAAGCAATCAGACTTTTCTCTTGAAAATGGGAGAATTAGGGGAAGTTTACAGTTAATACATAAGACATTTTTTATTGGTCCAATTTACATAATATTTTTCTAAAGCATGCAATAGCTCAAATCTTTCATCAAAGTGTGTGATTTTGGTCCATAGGTGTAAACAGGCATGAGAATGAGGTTTTCAACCTGAAGGAATGAGACTCACACCCATGGGTGAAACTCACATCCAAGGCGTGAGAGTTGGCAGGTATGCTCTAGATCTCTCAAAAAGTGAAAGTGATAATAATATAAATATATACATCAAGAACATCAGGCTATTTCTAAATTCATGATTACAAAACTATCAATGAGAAATATTACAAGCAGTTATGACAATAACAGCAAAAATATCTCATCCCATGCATAACACAAGAACTACCACAAAGTATTAAAAAAAACCAAACAGGTTTCTCAGTTAAGTTTTTGGCACAAGGGTCTAAAGCTGAAATAAGGAAGTAATGTTCTGAAGTCTTTACACAAACGATAAAATACCGACACAGAAAATTGAAGGATAGAGAAAGGTGGCAATACTACGCTCTCGCGTAAGTCATGAAAACAAATACATTATTCAGCCAAAAATTTAGGATTGACAGAATTACAAATTTAATTTTTTCATGATTGTTAACAGGCAGCTTAATAAGAATGGACCAGACACATACTAAACATAAATATACAATTTCTTTGCCAGGTATTTCAATGACAAGTGAACAGTAGTTTTCTATAATGATGGTTGAAAGCAACAGGTATTGACATTGGGAGTTGATCAGTGATTCTAGAACATCTGATCCATAACTACCTGTGATACTGAATTATTCATTTGCATGTAAACACATCAGAGATAACTCTTCTACACAAAGAAAGTCACCTTGACTCTTGCATTGTGTGATATTTCATCGGTCATTAGTTTGATTACTTCCACATTGTGAAGTATTTAGTATACTGTTGTTTGTAAACAAAATCAATAAAGGCACAGGCAAGGCAACCTTTATAAAGTGATAAATAAGTGTTAAAATATGACCTAGACTTCACTGATATCAGATTTGAATTAATCATGTCTCAAGGTTTGAATTTACTAGTTATCATATAACACGAAATTTGAGATAAATACATACTAATTTATAAAATGATGGGATGTATATATTCCTATAATGCCAGACATCACTAATATTTTTCCAAAGAAATGATCACAAGCTGTGTACAAGCGGGGCTCTTGTCTATGTGACATATTTAATCAACTTGAAACAAAACCATTTTTTACTAAAACATAAACATCCAGAAATTAACGATTAAGCTCTGGATCTTTGATACAACCAAGCAAACATACGCACCTATAAAAATCGTTCATCGATCTGTCTTTGTCAAACGAGGAACGTACAACTTTCAGGAAATTCAATCGAAAGAGCACTCGAGATCGAGACGGACGAAATTCAAAATAATAACACAATTCTCATAGCCTTTCTTCCAAAGCCTTTGAAAGAACACTTTGTCCGGACAAGATCGAAAAGTCAGGGTCTTAAATTCAACTAAACATAATCAACCCTGTTTTGAAGGAGTTTCTTTTATAGCCCAATATCTCAAGATTCCTTGAACAAGCCTTTGATCGCAAGATTTCAAGATAAGACTAACTAGAGACTAGAAGCTGGGAGTTCGGATATTTCTGGGTTCTCCAATCAACAAGCACAATTTCATACCTTACTACTACCAGAAATCAAGCTTTTTCCTCAGAACATGATAATAACGACTGTTGCAATTCACTTTCGGTGACGAAACGTTTAGAAAACATTTCGGAAGTAAACCTTAAATTGGATCATAACACTACGCAGCTAAGCTCAACTTCGAAGGTCATTTACGAGAATTACGCATAGCCGAAGGTTTCGAACAACCTTTTTAGCCCGTGAACACCGGTACGATGAAACAAGGAAAGCAACTAACGGATGGTTTGAAGGTCGTATTTCACATTTAAAAGCTACGAAGAAGCAGTAATAAAGCTATTTCAAGCTTACCTGCAATTCGGCTTTCTCCACGTCCCAATGTGCTCGATCCATTTCAAATCTGGCCCACTCATGTTGAATAAAATGTAAAATGCCCGGTATTGTATACTTTGTTCCTGAATCATTCTCTTGGATTTGAGAAGAAACCGGAACTTTTCCACCATTGTCGTTTTCCATGTCAACTTGAAGCTACAACTTTTTACTCCATGAAAGCCGCCATTACATTAGCACGCGACAATGGATCGGCAGTGCAAGGAGCACTCCGAAGGCGCCAAGGAAACCGTCATTCGATCTCTCTTTAATTCCTACAACAGAAGCAATGGGGGCACTTAAAGACAGGATATCGCTGAAAATATTTTCTCTCTTGTAATGGACTAAAAGTAGAAGCTTACTCCGTCGAAAAAACCGCTCTCTTGGTGATAATCCCCCCTCAAAGATGGAAGGCACTCAGATTGCCTTCATTCAAGATCACATGACATCTTCTCTCTACCATCACCCTATCAAATTCCTGCACACCGAATTCCGAGCATTACCGAAACGATACCGAAGATTATCCGAAGATTAAATATCGCGCCCGCACTATTTAAGACCTCTCCATAAAATTAAGGAAGGTTTGGTTATAAATACTCAAATACAGCATTTTTTTCGAAATTAGCAGATGATACACTACAAATAAATACACAGATCACAATTTCATGGCCAACTTTTCAAGTATTACGCTGTAAATTCCATTTCTGAGTTAGTTCCTCTTGATTGGTCAGTGGTGCACTTCATGTAAACTGACATTATGTTTCGTGAGCTGTCGCCTGACTGTTTTCATATCGCGGCGGAGAAAGTGACTTAAAATTTGCATGGTAAGTATCAGAGGTCGTTTTGTTTCAAGATTACAAGAAATAAATGTTATTAAACGGAATTGTATTTTAAAATTTGCTATCTTTTATAACGTTGTACTTTGATCGTTGAACACTTCAAAATAGTTTTGAGATTATGCAAGCTGAGTTCCCAGCTGATCTCTCACAAGATTTTACATTTTAACGTGATTGTTGTTTTGTTTATTTCTTCTTTCAAGTCGACTGGAGTGAAATTTACCAAATCAGGAATACCTATTCCTTTAGATTCCTTTGGAAATGAGATGTGTTTATTGTTCATCAAATATGGCAGATGCCGATTCAAGAAAAAATGCAAAAAGTCTCACTGGACACCACCTTTGCCAGGTAAAGCGGCCTACCAACCCGAGGGAGACCAAAGATTCATTAACATTTTCAGCAACAGGGCAACTGGTTTTCACAGGCGGGCAGAACGTTTTGAATTGAACTTCTTTACAAGAAAACCTTTCCTCTCCATGGTCAAACCAGGCAACCAAAATCACCCTTACAGCCGGTCAATTTGCCCGGTGCCCGGCCATTAATGAAACCACTGTACAGATCTCTTGAAAAACCTGGAAATTCCCCTTATATGTAAACAAACGTATTCTAAGCTGAATTGAACTGCAATTCATTATTTCCATTTTTTCATACGGAGAGTAGGGCCAGAAATTTTACTCCCTCTAGGCCTTCCTCTCTTGCGGTTTCCTTCCGGTGCCCACTTCACTGCAATGCATGGGAGGGAATGTCTTATCCATTTGCAGCACATGTCCAATCATGTCCACCTCCTTCTCATTACTTCTTTGCTGATAGTTTCCGTGTTAGCTCTCTTTGCATAGGCCAATTATTAAAAGATTCTTAAAAGTCTAAGCAGGCACTTGTTCTGGGAAAACTGTGAATGCATTTCTTTTATTGCAGTGCTGCTCTGCTCATGTAATAGTTGCTTTGGATAGATAGCTATTTTTTAGTATCAGCCATGAAAATATGCACAGCTTGCTCGAAGTCACTTACTTTCTGTTTTGTTGATGAAAAAAACTCAACACTTTCATGTTCCAGATGAAGAGTATCCAAGGTTACCACCTTTGCCACTGTCACCTCCCCCGTACTCATCATCTCTTGACAGCTACTCATCTTCTAAGAGAAACATTACTAGTCAACCGATCGAAAGACAGAATCTCCCAGCCATTGAAATGAGCTTTCATCAGACAAAGTGTACTGCATATATAGGAAATGATAACATTGGTTTGGAATCAACAGAGAGTGGGTTGCCATATTCACAAGGTTTCATTGCTTCACAAATGCCAAAGAACCTAGGATGCTATACACAAGATGAAACCTTTGGAATGGCACAGCCTTTGGTTCAATATATGTCTGACAACATTCAGACTGATCCTGACCTTGGTTTTACTCATACCTCAAGCACATCTTCAAGATCACCAACAATTATTTCAAATTTTCAGGATCTTAGTGTGAACACCACAAAACCAGTAAATGATTCAGAGTACAGTACAGTTGAAGAGGCCACCCCTGTTAATGCAAATTTGACTGCGCAACGGTTGGAAAAAACAGTGGATAGAATGGTACAAGAGATCTATCAGGGAAAATACAGATTTGAATTTGTGTATCATCCAAAAAGGCAAACCAAAGGTTTGTACTAAACGCTTAAAAACATATTAATATGTTAACAAATGTGTGAAAAAATGGCAACAGTTACATATAACTCTTTGTGCTCTGTGTTCTATATAATGATGCATCAATTGGATGCCTGTAGTGCTAGGTAATAAACACCTAACACTATAGCAAATAATAAATCTTATCTAGTAACATTTTAGAAACACACCATAGGATAGGGTGCGCCAGAAGCATTTTTTCTATAACTTGGTACGTGTAGGAACACAGGGACAGCACAAGCTGTTTATATAATCGCATCATGAGCAAAGGTTAAATTTACATTTGGAAAATTGAAATAAACAAGTGCTTTTTCTCTCTTTTTCACACCTTAGTTTAACACTCCTCGACATTTGGTAGAACTTTAAAAAGTTGTGTAAATGCTTGCCCACAGGTCGGCATGTGGGGTCCCACTGACAGCATTTCTCGTTCTCTCAAACTTTCACTCATGTTTCTAGAAACTCAAAAGAAACACAGAAAAATGTTTTCTATCTCTTAAGGTGCCCATAATGTCAAAACGTTTTTTTGCTCATCTAATTCTACATTTCACCTAATGAGCTTCTCCGAAAAAATTTTTCGATTTGGATAAAATGCAATTTTTTTACAAATCTTTACAAAGTTCAAAATTCTATTTTCGTGCGGTCAACCCCTGCCGCTGATCACAGGAATAATGTGCTCAAAATGGCCTTGAGACTGATGCCTGTGATGTAGGTTCAGGAACCTACGATGAAGACTGATGTTGTTTCCAGGATCATTAACGTTGTTACAAAGAGCGGCAATGCACCTTTCCGGCATTTTCAACTAAATGTAGACAACTCTGAAGCAAAATTTCCTCTTGTTTTCAAGTCAGATAAGTTATGAACCAAATCACATGTTCCTGAAGCTACATCACGACTCACTTCAAACCAAGGAAGACTGGTGCGAATGGTGGACCAAAATGGCGGCAAATTTGAATGCCTTTAAAAACTTATAAAAAAATTGCATTTTATCCAAATCGTAGAAGTTCATTAGGTGAAATGTAGAATTAGATGAGCAAAAAAACATTTTGACATTATAGGCACTTTAAGTGGTATATGTGCCTTCTGCATAAGGAAATGGAAAATAATACCATGCCATGGGCTTATAATACCATTAGACAGAGTTACTGTGTAATCCCAGCATGTTAACACGTCTGTAATGTGAGGTAATTTAGGACGATTAGCCATCAGAGGTTTCATGAATTCAAAGTTTTTAGCATGAAGGCAGTTGATTTTCAGTGCAGGCAAAAAGCTTTGAAATGAACTTTGATGCGAAAACAGCATGATGCTGCCCCTTGAAAATGTTGAATTCTATTTGTAGGAAATAACTGGAGATACCAGAGCAACACTGATCAGAGTTATAAACAATATGGAGCTTATTATGACCGAGTGAGAGGGAAGCTTCAAGTTCAAAATGAACCACACAATAAGGTATAACATTTTTAAAGTCAAGAGGAGGTGATTGGAAATGATCTAGCCTGCAATTTTTATTTATAAATTTTAAACTTATATTGAGAACTCGTTAAATAAATTTTGCATACTTTTATTTGTGACCTTTTGTAGGTGGAAAAGAAAAGATTAAAACTTTTGCGTAAAGCTCACTGGAACACTTGCCAAGTACTCAAAACAAGGCTGGCTCAACTACCACCAAGCTACTCCCTGAATGTGAATTTTGCACGAGTGAACTTTAACAGACTGCGGCCATATTTTTATCTCTTAGTGCAGCAGGTAAGTGATGTGAAGTTTCTAGTTTGAAAAGGCAGCGGGGTGAAATTTGATTTAAGTTAATTAACTCTTGTAAACATGTAGAATCTGGCCGGTCACAACAACTAAAACACATGCATGCAATCAATCAATCACTCCGAAATTGCAAAAACTTGCAAAAACAGAGTAACTAGAAAGTACACATATAAGTGAAAGTTTGGTGAAATTTGATTCTTATTTGTTGTGAAAGAAGTGTGTTTCCATCAATAAATATTAACGAGGCAAGATTACACATGATGGGGGAAGTTTCTCATGAAAACAAAATAGATATGGGTGGGGCCAAATGGTGTGATTTTTGAACCATAATTGACCTAAATTGGGAGTTTGGAACAAGAAATTTAAGTTTGGGGCCTCTCCCCTCTGCAGAGGCTTCCTATGGGAAATTGAATAATGGGTCAAGGCAGCGCAAAAGAGGCCTTGCAGAGGAGAGAGGTTTGGGGCAGAACCAAAATAGGGTAGGGAAAATTGCATATTCGGGCATGAAACAGGGTAATAGGGTTGCAGGAGCATGCTGTACACCTCCACTGAAAATTTTGGTAAACCCCTCTCCCTTCCACTCCCTTGAGCACACAGTATATCTTTACAAACAATGAAAAATCACCTTACATCATTTACATACATGTAACATAACTTAACTCTGTTTTCTCCTGTGGCAGATTAAAGTGGAGGGACCTAGGGGGCCTGGGTACTCATTTTTGTTGGAAGAAAAGATTTCCCTTACACACGTTATGACACTTTCACCCCACCCACCCCTCCAGCTTTTTTTATAAGCACATCTGGACCTGTCTTGCTCTCTTATGTTACATTATAGTGCTTCTTCTGTGCGGAGCCAGCCGAGACACGATGGAGACCAACTGCATTTTCTTGTTTAATGGCAGACACTCTGATTGCTTTCTTCACAAATTGTAATATCGCTCCAGTGGAGGCAGAAAAGAAGATGCTGGATTGGGGTGCACGGCCAGTCAGGGTTAGTAACAAGTACTTTTGTTTCATTTTGTAAGCGAGTCATTTAATTTTCATTGGTCTAATTTCTCTACTAATTCTTCTCTACACGTACTGTGATTGGTCAATGTAGTGGGCAGCATATTCTACTGGCGCTTATCTCTGGTTTCTGTAGCATGAGGCGACTAGGAGTATTTCTACTCCCCACTGGATTGGGTGCTATTTTACTGCAGGGTTACCCCCCAGCATTAAATTTGCCAGTATCCATTTATACACCTGGGTGTAGAGAGGCACTGTAAGAGTAAAGTGTCTTGCCCATGAACACAGTGCAATGTTGCCAGCCAGGCTGCTCAATCCAGAGTCAAGCACACTAACCACTTCCCTGCCACAAACAAGAAGAGCACCTCAGTTTCAAGCTAACAATGGCCTAGTCAGAAGTCTAATTTTGTTTGTTTGTGTTCAGGTGCGGCAGTGTATTTCTCATATGTGGTCCATTATCGTGAAGTCTTCCTTATCTACCGCTGGAGTTGCACAAGAAGTGATGGCTTGTGAAAAGCAAGTGTTTGCGAAGAAACTGTAAGTCTACTTTCAATGATTCTTGCCGTCACAATGAAATTAACCTCCACTCCTCTTGAAACGTTTTGTTCCTCATTTTTGACAACTTTTTCCATTTTTGCCATTTTTTCTACCTATAGGGTGAGAACCAGTTGCACGAGCAATTAACTGGGGGAGGGGGTATCTGACCAGCCACGCCCTCATGGGGGACAAAAATCCCCATCATTTTGAAAGCTTCTCATTACCTTCCTGTCTGACAACGTATAGATTTAGTGAGGAGAAGTCAGATGCTGATCACTCAGTTTTAATTGCAGATGTGCGGTGGATTACGCGTATGCTTGTTCGCTGGCTGCACCATTGATGAAAGCGAATGTGGACAGGTCAACACCCACAATCACAATATCTGTCAGGCAAGGAATTCAAGCTGCTAAGAAAGCATCGCTTATAGGACAGAAACCAAAAATCTTGAAGTTGCAGAGAGTCGGTGAAAGTGTTAGTGTAAGGATAAAATCCTCTACAACACTTGATAAAGGAGTTTCAAATAGTAAGGGAGTGACTTGCAAGAAAAAGAGAAGAACTCGAAGGTCACGGCAACTTTCGTTACTAGATCAGCAAGGCAAACAGGATTTGCAGAAACGTTGTAAAACGATTCTTGACAATGCGGTGGATTGTCCTTAAGCTCGACTTCGCCGAAATGTTACTTCTGCGTTGCGTCACACACGCGTTATGTTTCGTTAGCTACGCTTTGTAGGAGTATGGCGGTTATGGCTCCTGGTTGTGTGGGCCAGATTACGTTGTGTTACATTACACGTGCTTTACGTGGAATACGTTACGTTTTGTTATGGCATGTGCGCGCTTTTTCTGCTTCGCTACGTTGTTACATTAGTACGTTACAGTGAGTGTCACGAGCACCCGCCTGCCTAGTTGTGTGGAACACGTTACGCTCTGTACGTTACGTTGTGTGGAATACGTTATGTGTTTTACGTGGACCGCGCAACGTTTTGTTATGGCACGTGCGCGTTATTTGTGCTTCGTTGTTACGTTACGCTTTGTAGTGCATGTCAAGAGCACCCGCCCGCCTAGTTGTGTAAAATACTTTATGCTCTGAACGTTACGTTGTGTGATATATGTTACGTGCTCACGTGGACTACGTTACGTTTTGTTTTGGTATGTGCGCGTTGTTCGTGCTTCGTTATGTTACATTACGCTTTGTAAAGCATGCCAGGACCACCTACCTGTCTTGTTGTGTAGAATACGTTACGCTTTGTAATGTTACAAACCGTTATAAGTGAAAAAAAATCTCGAGCTTTACAAAATAATTTAGCCCCCGTGTTTATTCATTCTTGGCGTACCTTGGTTGCGAACTGCAGCTCTTCGAAATTAATCGTCGACCGCTTATTTCGCTCGTGTGTTTCTCGCTTCTCGCTTCTCGTACGCTTGATCCACGAGAGAGGATCAAGACTGGATCATGATCCACGGTACACAGGGGGTGGGGGTGGGGGGTGGGAATGGTGTAGGAAGCTTTTTCGCGCGGCACTCCTCTCCTACCATTTTTTTTTTTTTTTTTTTTTTTCACTGTTTCTTTGTATTACTCCCATACTAACCTTGCCTGGTTCCTGTACGGCTTTCTACCAGGCCTCCAGGGTCAATTGGTTTTGGTGACGTATCCGAGACAAACTTTTTGCCTCGGACCACGTGACGCGAGAAAGATTGATCGAGTCGAAATATCGAGGCCTAGAGACTAGGCAAATGCTAAAATAACACCTGGACCAGGATCCCTAGTGGGGTATAGAGCGAAATAAAGCTGCCAGCAGAACGGGAAAAAAGTTTAACCCACGTGCACAGTCTATTTTCTTTATTTCACTTTCCGCGTGAAACAAAGGAAAAAGCTTCTAAACGTCTACACACAGGCTGCAGAAAGAACATTATAGTTGTCTGTAGGGTCAGTCATGCAATCAGTGGTATCGAACAGCTATCCATTCCTGGGGGACTTTTTTCTCCTCTTCCACTGTCCTAAGCAAATCAGTTACAGCAATAGAGGAGACCTGAACTTGGGTGTGGGAAAAAGAAGTTCGCGGGTACCCGATAGAGCACGAGACGAGTGAGCCTAGGACTCGCCTTGCGCGGGTGTGACTCACGTTCCCCTTTCACGCGTGTGACTCACGTTCGCCTTCCACGCACCAGCAACGTCAGTAAACTTTGGCCCTTCAAATTGTTTCATTGAAACATTTTATTGAGAGCTCAGCAAAGAAAAAATAATAATTTGACACCAAAGTAAACAACTTGCATTGGAGCGAAAACCACAAGAGAAAGACTGTACACTCTATGGTGCTAAAGCACACATTTTTTGCAAATAATGAAGTCGTTCTTGGCTTCCCGTCTCAGCACCAAGGAAACCTTCAACAGTCACTCTTCCTTCATTCTGTGAAGCAATCTGTTGCAAAATCTTGTCTTCCAAATCCTGTAGCAGTTTTGGGTTCAATAACCCAGCTTTTGTACAAGACCAAAGCACTTGACACAGCTGAATGCTTCCAAATGTTTCTAAGTCCCTCGACAATAGTTCTGTCTCGAGTGCCTTCAAAAACGCACCACAAGGAATTTCTGACAACACGTACGAATAGAGGCAAAGGGCTAACTCGCCATTTTCGAGGTTATTGAAACCTCGCTTGTAGATCTCCTCGGCAACAACTCTAAACACTCTACAGCTTGTCATTCGTCTTGTAGCAAATGCCCAGATTATCCAACAAAGAGGCAGTGAATAGTAATCTTTGACCCGTCTGGTGACTATTTCTTTATCAAACGCTGCAAAGAGCTCTTCACTTCCTACACCTGCCATCGCAAACGCTCTCAGAATCGCAACGAGCTCAGTTCTGAGCAGTTTAAATGGCGAACGCCGCAGAATCTCCCTTTCAGCTTTGTTGAAAAAGCTATCAGAGGAGATGTCCATGATGGCAAGCGCGCGTAAGATCTGGGTTATTTCTCCGTTGTGAAACATTCTGAAACCCCTTTCCACAATTTCAGCTTCAACTGTTTTGTAGAAATCTTCGCTACCGTAGCCCATCTTAATAAATGATGTCAGAATTCCAGCAATTTGTCGCTTTTCGAAACGGGATATCTTGATTTTGCCGTCCAAAATGGCTCCCTCGACTCGCTTGAAGACTCGCGAGTCTTTCACTTTCAACTCAGTCAACCCATTCAAGATCTGGCAGACCTCTGCTTTGTAAAAGAAAGCGACATCGTGAAACGAAATTTCTCTTAAACAGACTTTCACGAGACGGTGGTCACGCTCTTTGAGTTTCCCCAAGGACCACAAGACGTTGGCGAGTCCTTGAGCTTTACACGCAAGGATGTTATCAGCAATGAAATCTAGGATTTCAATGTACGCACTTTCTCCCCCATACAAGACTTTTTCTTTTTCTTTCTGCAAAACTTCTGCTTGGACTTTATGTTTCTGGACAATCTTCGCCATGTGATGAAGCATTGTTATTCTGTTGGTCAGCGAGGCTTGGTCCTTCCAAGACTCGTAAAATTCCAGTTGTTCCTGCACTGTAGACCTTAACAATATCTCTTTATTAAGCTCCAATTCCCTCACGTAAGAAGCTGGTAGACCAGCGAGGCCCTGGTTAAGCTGTGACGCAAAACATTTCGGCTCTGTCAAGACTTTTCCTCTCAACTTTGCAGTTTGGACTGACGAGCACAAAGTGGTGTAAAAACCGTTTGTTGTTTTGTTAACTTGGGGCATCAAAACAGATGGAGCAAAGGAATGTATTGCCCTTTTAGTAGCTTTTCTAGTGCACAAGAGGGCAATCCTGCTATTACAGTGCACCAACAGGTTCATCTTGTACATCATGTATTCTTTAATGAAAAGTCCCCTTCTCAGCTGAAGAACATCACCTTTAACACTGATCCATTCAACAGCTCCTTTTCCATAAAAAACAAAAACAAAAACACAAGCTTCGTGAATTGACTAGTCAGTGAAAATAAAGAAATGCTGATTGAATAAGTAACATTTTAAAAAATATATATGTTGGAAAATCTGGAACAATGAATACTTCTCATACATGCACAATTGCAGTGAAGTGGATTTACAAAGATGGGCTTAAACAAGGTATCATATACAAGGAACCAGGGTGTCTCTTGATCTTGGGGTGACCCTTAGAAAAAGGTCGCCTGCAGCAGTAACACAGTCATGTGTATGAAGCCAAAATCAATTCTTATCCAGCTTATCAAAATTTGATAGTTAATGTAAAATGGGTTTCGCCACACTGTTTTTGAAATGTTAATACTTAATGCTAAAATTAAGGGTGGTTCAGCAGGTAATTTTGTTGCTATGGTAACCTTTTGTCTCACAGGTAGGTACACTAAAGATTGGGCAGTTTTTTGATACCATGATTGTAGCATCAACTGATAAAAAGTCTTGGAAAGTGCTGGAAACTGTTTTGAGCGACGTAACAAGGGGGCAAGCATTTGCACCCTGATATTCACTATTGGGTTCTTATGGAACTTCATATATGTACTAAATTTGGCATGATAACCTGATTTATGGGGTTGTTAATGATATTTAAATATATAAAAAACATTGATATTGTGTGACGTCATCAAAGTTCTCCATTGGTAAATATGTTTACCATCTTGTAATATTTCTCACACAAAATTCTATCATAAAATTAATTATGCAAACCGTTGTTAATTTTTAAGAACTGTAAGAAGCACTCAGCTCTGCCTTATGCTATGTGACCGTACTTCTTGTGTTCGTGAAAATTCCCTTGTGCTTATACATCTCCAACAATGCACTCAGGCAAGTGAGCATTATGTTACCTTATTGTAAATTATGGAAAATCTTAATCTAACCACCAACTGGCCACAATCAACTCCCTGGAAGGGGGGGGGGGGGCTTCCATGTGAAAAGGTCGAGGACACTCATTATCTCGCTTAAGGGTGTAAATTTATGGATTTTGGTCTCAGTGGTATTTTGAAGGGTCAAATAAAGCTTCAAACACACCCAGATTGGTCTCATTGAGGGGTTTAAATCAAATTTTCCGAAGAGCATCCCGTGACTTTATCTGACATCAACTGGATCATTGGATAATGCAATTTGAGAGTTTTGATTATACCATGCTCTACGAATATGGTAAGCAAACACATGATTTTTAGTTTAGTTTAGTTTTCTATATATTTTTTTAGGGGGAGGGTTATTTTAAGACAATATTATTATTCTACTCATGCTTGTTGCATATGAGATGATTATAGCCAACACAGTGCTATGTGCCTCATTGGCTAGCTACCATCTCAAATCCAATGCTCACTTGTGGATAAATTGGTAATTATTCTAGTGCCCTGGAGACAGTTATGAGGATAATATAAATCATCTTACCATGCACATTTTTAACGGTTTGGACAAAGCACTGACCCCCAATCAGCCGACACCCTAATGATCCCCCTACAGACCCCCTATCAAATTAATGGAAAATAAAATTTAAACAAACCCAGAACTATCAATAGGACCGCTTAAAGTTCACTAATAAATTTAGCTTCCCCGAAATTCGCCAGATGGCAGACGAGTTGCGGACTTCCAACTCTCTTCTCCTTTGATGGTAAGTGCAGGCTTTGTTTATGGAAACCGAGTACAGAATAAGTTAGAATATTATCAAGGATGGTATTCATACCCATCTGAAAACCAAACAATGAAAGTAACAAAGAAACGCTGGCAATACTAACATGCTTGTGATTGACTGTGGGTGACACGAGCACGCATTACGTAAACATTAACCGGAAGTCGATTTTTGCATGGTAGTTTCAGGTGTCTCGCCAATTTTCCTCAAGCCAGTATTCAAATTAAAAAGTGGGTTTGGACAATTTTCTCCTTGATGCATATGGTCGTCTAAAGGTCCACGGATCTCAAAGTAACTTATTTTGGTTTAACAGACACATGTAATAATATTAATGGCCTTGTTAATGGTGAACAACACAATCATCTACCACCTCAAATGAACAACAAGGCACTGATTGAGCTTGACCAAGGACAAGACTATATTCCCAATGTTTAAAGCAATTATGACAGTTAATATTTCACTTGATTCTACAGAGGGTGGTGACATTTTTTGTTGGGTGGTGGGAAAGAGTCCGTTCAGTACCTATTAAATTAGCGATTTTATCGTGGTGAAAGTTCATCCTATAATCACTCATGTGACTTCCGGTTGATGTATTGTGTGTGTGTCGCCCAGGGTCACTTACGACCTTATTTCATTTCTTCATTACTTTCATTGCTAAATTTGCTATAGGCACGAATACTATACTTGATGATATTTCAACTAATTCTGTGCCAGACTTGCCGTAAACGATACCTGCACCTACCATCAAAGGAGAAGAGAGTCGGAAATCTGGAACTCGTCCACCAAATTGGAAATGTCAGGTAAGCTATATTTATTACTGAACATGAAGTGGTGCCATTGATAGTTCTGAGCTTGTTTTAATTTTATTTTCCCATTGATTTTATAGGGATCAATTAGGGGATCAGTGTTTTGCCAAAACCCCATTTTTAATGTGACAGATGACATTCAGTTGGGTGGAAAGAAATATTCCACTTGCAAAATTTTATTGCGCTCTGAGTACAGGAAATTATTTATTTTTTAATCATGATTCCAGAGAAAGAAAAGAGTATTTTTGATTGTAGTTGGTAGTAGTTAAAATGTGGTCATGAGATCAGATGAGATTGAGCTTTACACTGTATATTTTACTCCTATATTTCAACAGCTTTCCTTTGGAAATGTTGTACCGTGAAATTCAAAACGGCGAGGTACTTTTTCTCTCAAAGCTCAGAATCCAGTAAGCTTACTTTCATATTGTAAAAATGGAGTGAAAATATAAAATTTTGTTTTAATTTTGAACCAAGCAAAAAGACAATATACAGATCTTTGAATTTACCTCCAGCTGGTCTGTTACACGCAAAATCCATCCTATGGATCAGTGAAAGGTACACACCACAACGAAGGGATGTACAGAGAAACTGATACGACCGCACAAAAATGGAAGCTTACTTGTGTAACCGCTTACATAACATGTTTGGCCCAATTGTATAAAGTCAATTTGTTGCTCCTGTCTAAGGCAAAACTACTCTTCAGATTATATACTTACCTGAATTTTAACTATTTAAGTTCGATCCCTTTAGAGAGCCTCTCCTGTCGATATTAAACAAGATTACAGCCGCGAATTGTAAGCAAACTCGTCTCAATTCCGGCCGGCCATCTTGGATTGCAAACTTGATCCCAGGTCTCGACGCGGTCCAGACTAACGTGCGCTGCCGCAACATTTGAGCGCGGGCTCACGAAAAATTTGACCATCTCCGACCGGTTTGACCAGTTTTCTTGGTTTTGAATCTCCATGATGAACAATTTAACAAATTGACGTCAGTTTTTTTATGCGTCTGTCCCCTTATTGATGATAAATTGCGTCATAACATTGTCAAAGTGGCTGTTGAACCACGAGCCGTAGGCGAGTGGTTCCGCAGTAAACTTTGACAATGTTATGACGAAATTTATCATCAATAAGAGGTAAAAAACTGACGTCAATTTTTTTTTCTTTTTCTTTACATTAACAAGACCCCAAAATGGTGGAATAAATGGGGAAAAGACGCCGTAAATTTGCCGGAAACAAAGATAAGTGAATTTTAATCAAAATGACGCGAACATTGTCAATAGCTTTTCTCGCTTTTTGATTGACTACTTAAAAAAGTCCATAAGATCTTATTGGTTAAAAAGTTGACAGTTTGACAGCTGAAAGTTGAACTTGAAAGCTTGCATAAATTAAAGTTTTATCCGTCCGTACTCTTATTGATGATAAAAATGAGCCAATCAGCGCGCGAGAAATTAGACAGTTATTGTAAAAAAAATAATTCGTCAATCATTTCCAGTAGTGCCCATTCCTCCTCTCCCCTCCCCCCGGGGCTAACCCCGTGCATCAGCATTTTTTAAAAAAAAAAATTGGCAAATTTTCCGTGGTGGGGACACATAAGCTGTCTAAATGCCCCGGGGTGGGGACGAAGAAAGAGGGCAAATGCCCCGCCCCCGGGGATCGTCGCCTTCCAACACCTCTGCAGTTTATTATTATTATTATTATTATTATTATTATTATTATTATTATTATTATTATTATTATTATTATTATTATTAATCAGTGAATAAAACGTTCAACAGTTCAGTATTTTAATACAACGGTTACACCTCAAGGACAACAGTACGTGTTAGTTGATTCTGATTATTTCTTTACATTTCGTTTTTAACAGTTTGCTAGAGGATAGCGTGACATTAAATATTTTGTTGTATAAAAACCATTTGTTTTGAATATTTCGATTAGAATAACGACAATCCCGTTAACAATGTTTACAATAAAACAATTATCATTGTTTTCGAAATCTCACAACTTTAATATTTTATTTCCATACTTGATTATAAACAGTTCGCTGAATCAATAACCAAAAAATTTAAACCTAGATTTTTTTGTTCAACAGTGTCAAAAGCACGTAACAAAGCTGGACCCTTCCATCCACAAAAATGGCCACTCTATGTTATAAAAGTTCAAACAACAACAACAACAACAACGGTATAAAAGTAAGCAAAAATGCATAATACTAAAGCCCTGCTACCGAATATTCCCCAATGTCTGACTTTAGTCATGAACGCATTAATGGTTTTATTGGCATGCTGTAAAAATTTTAGTCTAACATTATTAATTCATATAAATGATGTCAAAACCAAACCTGGATATAAAATCGACTTGAAAGACGCCAAAACTTTTAATTGTGACTCTTGATGAGGCGAAAAAACTTATTTCTAACTACACGTACATGTCCACATGCACAAGTTTTGGTTTAGTTTTCATACGAGAACGCGACTTTGTAATGGCTTGTTACGACGTAGACTACGAATAGTCCCTCTTTCGCTTAGTCGGTCGTGCGTGACGCGAAAGAAAACCGCGAGAAAAAAATGGCCGCGCGAAATCCTCGGAGCGAGACGCGTGCTTCTCGCCCCCAGGAGATCGCGCGGCCATTTTTTTATTGCAGTTTTCTTTCGCGAAATGCGAAATAGTCGTGTTCACGTCAGTGATTGTTTTTGTGATAAACAAAATATAGTTCACCTTGTCGCTTATACTTATATGCTTACAAGTAATGAAGAAATATCTAAAATTGAGAAAACATACCTTTAAAAACATCTACAAGTTTCTCTAGTCCCTGACGGACAAGCCAATGTTCGACAAACGCCCCGTCTTTCCCGATGAACTCATCCATGGCACTTTCGAAAACACGTATGTCAAGTGCCCAGGAGTCGCCCAGGGGTACGCAAATGCCCAGCCTCCGGGCCGCGATAAAATTGCGAATGCTCCACCACCGGGACTGACAACGTGAGCAAATGCCCCGCGCTTGCGCGGGAGGGGGAATGGGCACTGCTGGAATTGACTAATCCATAAGTAGCGCGTAATGCAAAGCTTTGTAGCACCAGCCATTAGAGCCACTGTTTTTTTGTATTAAATGAATCTGGATGCTACAGCTGTTTTCAGAAGTTTATTTCATATCGTTCCTTTTTAACTCTTCGGATATATTAAAATCACAATATACTCTCATTGGCGCTTGTTATTTTATAAAATGCGACCAATATATTTATTACAAATCTTTTAAAAAAAAACTTTTGAGCGATGGAAAAAAATACAATCTCTCAATCCTTTATAATTCAAGTTGATGGCTGACACTTCAGTTCTTCCATCGTATTTGCTGCAGTGGAATAAACGATAAGAAAACAAGTTAATATTTAGTAATACATATATATTTTTTTTACAAGAAGAGTTACTTAAGAGCAAGACTGTTGTAACAATTAATGGAATGATAGAGACTTGAGTGTAGCATACGCGTTGAGTCCAACAGGTTGCGATAGTTCAACTTCGTTGAAAAAAACACCAGCACTATACACACGGGGCGCAGAAAGAAATTCCGCGTTTTAATCTCATGCTCTCAGATTAACGTCAAGAAACATTTTTGGTAAAGAGGACATTCGCTTACAAAGATGAGAACGCACCGATGTGTTTAATTCCTTGCGTCGAGATCAAGCAACTGAACAATACATCACGTCACTACTTTTCGCCATTAAAAAACCGTTGCGTGACAAAATAATAACGCAACGTTTCTGAGACGTCCTGCTAATGACACAGAGAAAAATTAATTCTGCCTCGGTAAAAAGTGTGAATTCATTTGTTTATTTCAGGATTCTGTAACAGGCTGTACCTTATCTCTGACATTTTCTCGGTAACAATTTTCGTCTGGCTTTGACGGTGAGATGCATCAAACGTATCATTAGTCAGTATTTGACTACTACCTTAACGTTGATTTTGCACACGTGTTACTATTTAGCCTGAGCACGTTTTTAGAGCTATTGGTGTACTGAACAGAACTAGACATTTGCGAAATTCGCTGGCAAAAATATAAATTCATTTTTGACTAGGCGTCATCCTCGGCGTCGGCTTTGTCGTTGCTTTAAAGCTCCCTACTAACAATTAGGCGACCGCACCTTCCACAATATAGCAGACCATGATTAAAACTCGAGATGATCAAGGAATTGCTTACCGAGTTGCTCAGATATTGGCTAATTTTTGCCTGCTCTGGAGCAGTTCCTCTTAACTGGCTTCTGTACTTTTCAAGCTGTTGTCGATCCTTCATCGCCGCTAAAGTCTGTGGAATACAACCACTACACATGACCCTTCACTTCTTACGGTGACCAAAGTGTAATTTCTTCCAGAAGCATTAATAAAAGTCAGAAATGAATGCAATGAGAATTACAAAATGGTCACCACAGGGAAAACCCTTCACATTATGTAGGTAATATAGTTATTCTTTTCTTACTAAATAGATCGAGAAAACCTTGGAATAGTTGGCTTTGGGTCTGTTTATATGGAGAACAGTTGTTCATGTTAGGAAGGTTACCCTGTAAATACCCAGCCACCTCAAGCGACAGAACGTTTCATACATTTCTTCATATATAGGTACCAACTGTTTCCATGAAAATCAAAAAGTTAGCTCGCGGAGCCAAGGTAAGGTGACCTCGGGATGCAAGCAAGCTTTTTTTAATACAAATGCTTTGGATATGTTTGACTCGCCTATCAGCAAAAGTCGACAAATACTGAGCGGAAGGAATAAATTTGTCACGATTAATGAATACAACTTTTATCATATAGATCAGTGCTTCATAAATGATGGCTGGGAAGAGCAGGCAGCTCTCCTACCCAGGACAAGGTCCTGAAGTACACCAAAAAAGTGTAACAATAAACCGACATGAGGGGAGAATGGGTGTAAGATTAGGATGAAGATAAGAACTGACACGGACCACAAAAACGAACATGAAAAATTCAAACCAAAAGTTTCCGAACTGTGACATCCGTGAGGACGTAGCAAAAGGAAAGAAAGGGAAAAAAGGTCGAGATGGGAGAAGAAGGGCATCGCGTTTTTAATGAAGATACCTGTGAAAAATGGTCACCCAGAGTTTAAAAGCTTCCTCACCTCTATAGCTAAATTGTGACATTTCGTTTTCGTCGCCAAAGAAACTCGCTGGTTTTGGTCTTCAATCAATTTTAAGTACGTGTTTAACACCTGCAAAGGAGACACATTGTGATAGCATTAGTGACGTGACAAGCAAACGATTGTCCAACCATGTCAATCTGATGTTTAGTCATTTTTCCCGATATTATACAAAATTGCCATCAAATACAAGGAAGTATCAAAATAATCGTTTACCAAGATAGAAAAACATCAGATAGGAAATAATAAGCTAAAAAGGAATAAGGATGGCTTAGATTGGAGAAGATTGACAAGGATTTCGAAAGGAGAACTTGAAAAATTTCGGCGATGCGCCGTACGAGACTTGGACACTTCAAAACTATTACAAAACCTCTCACACTATTTTTCCCATACTAACCACATTAACATCCATTGTAAAACCCGTTGCTCAAAGCTTAAAAATTTCCTCACGTTATCGTCAATTCAGTTTAACCCGTTTGGAATACAAATTCAGGAGCAATTTTTCTTTAAAAAAATGTCAAATGTTCTTTTTTCATAATTCTACATACCTCTTCAGGGGCACCGTGTTGACGAAGCAACTCCACCACTTGTGTGAATCCGATGACAGACCTCATTTTAACTGAGCCGAACCACCCCTGAAAAAGAAACAGGACAAACAGCTTTTAATGAAGTAAATGAGTGGGCCAAATGTCAAGGCAACACCTCTTGGTTTTCTTTTCTACAATCAACTCTGTGCGAGGCTCGGCGGCCTCGTGGTTGGTGCGCCCGATTCCAGACCGAGCGGTCTGGGTTCGAGCCCTGGCCGGGGTCACTGTGATGTGTTTTTGAGCAATACATTTTACTCTCACAGTGCCTCTCTCCACCCAGGTGTACAAATGGGCACCGGCGAATTAAAAACTGGGGTATAACCCCGTGATTGACTAGCATCCCATCCAGGGGGAGTAGAAATATTCCTACTCACTGCAAATCAGAGTTGGGCAACGACAATCAAGAGTCACTTGGCTCCTCCAATCTAGTTGAAAAGAGCAGAGTGTTAAGCTTAACCCCCCCCCCCCCCCTCCCCCTTCCTGCTGTGACCTCATCACGTAGCAAGTATCTCACAAATTATTATTCATTGTACTATTCCCCTCTTCTTTAATCAATCAATCTTTATTTTCGTTCCAATTTACATTTTTACAGTTAGACTCGCCCGCGGGTAGCTAGTGCTAGTCTAAGCGGCCCAATTTATCAAGATCTAATTACAAAAGTGTTTAGCATTCATTTTCCTTCGCAATTTTCGCTCTCTTGAGCCAATGCATCACAACAGTCAAACCACTTCGATGCCTTCGAGTCCCTCGCAGAAGCCAAACTCCTTCCCCGTCCACCCCACCCTAAAATACCACTTAAATACCTTTGCAGTGAACATTTGTTCCAGGCCCCTCCATTGTTTGAGCTTGGCTCGGGCAGCCAACGCTGTCCATTCATATTGCTTATCAGAAAGCTAGAAAAAGAAGGCACAACAAGGCTTTCACAAAGAACTAGTAAACTTATCGACCAAAAACAATAGTTCACAGTTAGCAAAATCTAGCCTACGCGGCAGGTAGCTGCAAGGAGTGTCCCTCAAGATTCGTTGTAAACAAACGTCAAGGTCGAGACTGCTAGTGAAGAAAATTCTTTCTTCTTTTCCTCGCTCTGCTTATACTTCACGAGCTCGCCACACGCGCTTCCACGAGCGTTCGACACGCACTTGCCTCACGGCCTGACTTAGCCACGCGCGTTCGTCGCGCACGTGCTCGTTGAAAGCACCGGGTGAAACCACCACCAGCACGCTACACAGAAACGAAACATCGCTTCGTTATCCTTCGTCATTTGGTCTTCTCCCATTAATTTTTTTATCAGTATAAACATCCTTGAAAGGCTCAATTATTTTTATGTACACGTACCTTAAACTTAGCACGAATAGCCAATGGACTGCTTTCAACACTCTGCAGTAAACAAAGTACAAAGAAACATTAGATAGTAAAACTCAGGCAGCAGCCGTGCTTCACACTCAAACATAAACGCAGAAAAAGTACCAACTAAACTGCCGTGAGGCACTTTGATAGAGTTCCTTTCCCGTGACAGTTTTATGAATTTTTTTCAAAATACCCTTTTGTGACTACTTCAAGTTTAACGTTTATAGCGCGTTCTGGTCATTGACCAATCAGGACGTTGATGTTGTTTTCTTAACTAATCAGCAGCAATCATGACTTGACTCACGTGATTTTCCCGCGTCTGCCACCGGTTGCATGTCAGTGCGCTTGGAATTCCGAGTCAACCTCCGCACTACCCCTCTTCCCAAGATTGACTGAACGATCAACAAGAATAAAGAACATTTATTCAAAAGTTGTAGTAATGAGCTAATTGCACAAAGTACCTCTGGCTCTCCAAAATGATACCGACAGCAGTAATACAAGGTAACAATCACAGAGTTTAATGGTAACGACGCTTGTCTCGGGTGAGCAACCATCACGTGATTTTTCTTCTCCAGTTCAGCTCGGCTGTCCGCGTCCTGCAATGCATCAATGGAAGTAAAACAAAAATCTTAAGACAACATTTCGCACAAGAGGAACGATGGAAAATGTTCACCGTTACTTTAGTAATGTATTTCTCAAACTCATTAATAATTCGTCAAATTTAAACAAAGGAGATCATGACCGTGACGATGTTTGGGTATCTGATCTTAATTAGCAGAGATTTTTACGTTTTATTTCCTCGTTTTCTCCTTAGATTAAGTTTTGATTGACCACATTTCCACACACCTTGAAGCTCACCAAAAATGCTCCGCTGCGCGTCGTATGTTCAACTCTCTTCTCGGTGTTTGGAAATGTGGTCAAACACGGTCTTTCGTGTTTGATATATTACACCAAACCCACACACCGAGAAAAGAGTTGAACAAACGACACGCAGCGGAGCATTTTGACTCGAGGTGTTCGGTTGGTAAAACGCTGTCCCGGCCTCTCGGGTGTTTGACATATCTTATCAATCGAAACTAAAACTAAAGAGAAATGGAGAAATAGAACCGCAAATTACGATCAGATCTCCAATGTTACGGCTGGGAATTCCTTGGTTTTCTTGGTGTTGCTGCGCGGTGGAAGGAGGCATCTTGACTGTTGATGAACACACTACTCATGATTTTTCCTTCTATCGTGTTAAAACACCATTAACTTTGATCAAGCAACGGTAAACTGCCTGGGCATTATCACAAACGCTTTAACGCTTCTGTACTAAGGACAACATTTCTATATCAGTAATCTCTGAATAAGAGTAAGTTGAAGATTTATACCCATCGAAAAAACTGATCTTATTCGTTTTTCGTTATGTTAGGTTGTTCACAAAGGTAACATTTGACATCGTTCTGTTCCGTTCTATTCCGATCCGTGCCGTGCTGTGCCGTTCTGTTCCGTTTCGTTAAGTATCGTTTCGTTCTGTTCCGTTAAGTTTCGTTTCGTTTCGTTTCGTGCCGTGCCCTGCCGTGCTGTTTCATTCCGTTCCGTTTGCTGTCAGTCCCAGAGAGAGAGCCGCTAGTATCGCAACTCGGAGCAGTTTATTCCTTAATTCATACTAAACCAGTGTAGTTTTTACCTCAATGTTTATTTGCTGTTCTAGTAAGTCGATGTACTCCGCTAGGTAAGTTGTTTGCTCCGCTAGTTGTGGATAACCTTCAAAATAATGCCTGCAAACACAGGAAACAAACAACTTTCAGCAGCGACAAAAGGTAGGCATAAAATAGCCAACATAAAGACTGCTCAACGGCGACCTACATTTAGCTCGAATCCGATAAAGATGAGCTGAAGTCAACGAAAAGTAACACTTGTGTATTGCTATTAAAAAGTTTTTATATTCTAGAATGTGCATGCCAAAACCTTTACCAGCTGTTTAAAACGCAATTACCTGAGAATATATTTAAGTTTCGTTAATCTTACACCAGGATCTTTTGTTTTTATAGCTTGATTAAATTGAAGCATCTGGGGAAGAAATACAGTAAAGCAATCAGCTTCCAGCAAAATCATATTAACATATTAAATTAACAGTTCTCCTTGCTTCTACGCTAACTTTCTGAAAGTACATGTGCTTACCGCGGCTTCCTCTAATTTACCCACAGATCTGAAAATCAATGAAAAAAAGTTGAAAGAAATAATTATTTCACCTGTAATAGTTTTTAGCCTGCGTAGGCGGCGGTTTAGTTGGGGTAGAGCGCGTTTCGACACTCAAATAAAAACTGCTCTAGTCTCGCCTAATACATGTACTTCGTCAAAGCATACAAGAAAGTATTTACTGGGCATAGGAGTTTTCCCCGAATTCGCCGGCAAATGTTAACCGTCAACGTAAGAAACAAATCCACATGTTTTCCCCGTGAGAACCACACAATCTGAGACGGCACGAACCTAGATAGTATGCAAAGGGAGACATCCCCTATCCAGCCTTGTTCCCAGGGTCTCAGGCTCTCGAGGCAGAGAAAGGACCCTGGGAACGAGTTTGCCCCTCTCCAGGCAACTCTCTAGGTGGATGTTTTTCTTGGTGACGTAACAAGGTGAAAAAAGAGACAGTACTTGCCTGTACAACTCTGTCAGTTCAGTGTAATCATAATGCTCACTCAGATATTTACACAAATGGTGTACAGCCTTGGGACGTGTCTTCAGTTCATCATGGAGGACACCTGATTAAATTGATGAACATCAAAGTACATTAACTGCAACATGTCGTCACAGTTGCATGGTTTGTAAAGAACACAATCAAGGCAATGGGACTTACGTTGTCTTATTGTTCTCTTCAAAAACAAGACAGCCTGGAAATTAAAGGAAATAGTAATCAAAACAGTTGTGGAGTGGCCCGGTATTGTAAAATTGCTTCGCAGATGCTGTACTATGCAATTCAAGACAGCATGGCACAACATGTCCCGGGGGGGGGGGTACTCTCTTATATGGGCTACATAGGTATGTGTGGCCCCAAAGGGTATGGTTTTTCACCCAATTTGGTCATAAATAGGGCATCAACTTTGGCAATTTTCGTCACAAATAGGGTATGGTTTTTGCACTCTAGTCTTGAATTCAGTATGTTTCTTAGAAGAAGCTACTTTTTCATCATTATCAATAAGACCATCAACAGAAGCCCTTCATAACTTATGTTTACGGCAACTGTGCCAGCCACAACGGTCATAACAAGGGTAGCAAAAATCAAAGATTTTGGTCATAAATAGGGTAAGAGTTTTGGGAAATGGGCCACACACCCCCGTCCAACTTTTCTGGGAGTACCTCCCCCCCCCCCCTCAGGGCTCGAAAAAAGTGCCCTCCCCAGACAAGCAGATTTTCCTACTGGGCAAGTAAATTTTCAATCTCACTTGTCCGATGGGCAACGGAGATCAATCAAGTTATCTGTCAACTAAATCATTAAAAGAGCAAACTAAGACTTGCCCAGGGCAAGCACATTTTAGAGCTACTTGTCGCGAGGGCAAGCTGGAATTCAAGTTTTTTTCAAGCCCTGCTCCTGGTATTTGCCTCATTAGTATAAGTAAGCTTACTTAAGTTTCTTATCAAGCCACTAAAAAATCAATTACAAATACTGAAAAAGCATGCCAGTGATACATTGAAAATACTTTCTGTGTAATGCGGCTTTAAAAACTCAATGACAAAGTTCCATTGAAAATTTATGGGTTCTTCCGTGCTTTGCCATCCACTAGCTCCTTCTTACTCACACCCATTTCTTTTCACCCAAAGCTAAGTTTCACAAGCTCTCTGAGCGTTCGGAGTCACTTTGTATCTAGCTATTATGCTAAACAAGGCATAATGTAAAAGTAACGTCAGCAATTTCCCCTATACTTCAGCTGCATGAAAAGTTTCAATAATTTATAAAATGAAAATCACCCTCGGGACTTTCACAGGCTCTTCACACGTCAATTGATTCAACTCCAAAGTTTCGACTGTTTTGAAGTCTTCATCTATATGAGAATACATGTTGGCATTGTCGTCACCAATTTCTAAAAGGCTACAGAACGCAACTAAATAACAGCAGGGCAAACGTTTCCTCGCTAGGTGGACCTCGTGTATGACAGTCAGCAGCGAACCACTTATATATTGATATCAGATAAGTGCATGTTAAAAAAAAATGATTTTATTTTAACACACTTACAGCAGTAATGGCATTTCCATCGTGCATCTTTATGGCACAGTCAAGGAGAGCCAATTTTTCTTTTAATGACTTGTACACTTCAAGTGTGTAGGGCTAGAATTTCAAGAGAAAAGTAAATACTTGAAGTACCTTCACTGTCATAAGAGTTAAACCAATGTATTGCCTTCTAAAAGTACATACACTGTACCTCTTACCATTGCCATACCAAAGCAAAGAAATTATACAAATTTGTACAAGCTGTAACTGGGATGTACTATCCCAATGTACAGTCCCGCTAACATGATTGATTAACTAATAAAGATTCAATTTTAAAAAAAGTACAATAAGCTGATCTCTTTACAGTACTTCAATCTATAATTTGAAACTTCTCATTTGTTCCCAAAAAAAGCTTCACTTGTCTGTTGGGCAAGTCAAGAACATTTAATATAATCCCCCAGTCCAACTGCAAAATCCACTAGTCCCAGGCTATTGGAAGTGGTATGCACCATATCTTGCCACATTTTGCCATAGTTTAAGGACCTAATGCATTGTAGCTTACAGCACTGACTCTCATGGATGGGGTGTGAGTGTTTGGAATTAGTTCATGATTGAAGAAATTTGCTGCCATTTTGGATTCAGGAAGGTGGGGGCGGGGGGCAGTGCTGGTAAGAAAGGGAACTCATCACTCAGCCTCACTCCCCCTCCTTCAGACACTTCTTCCTCTCTTCCCAAGCCTACAGGTTCTGAGTTCCTAATCCATGCTAATGCTCATCCGATCAAAATGCACTGGCTCAATCACTCACCAAAATACACCTGCATTGCAAGCTAATAAATTACAGTTACTGTATTAACAATAATATGGTTTATTATATGGCTGGCTCTGTGAGCGGGCAAGATGAATCAAATCCTGCACTGCGATTAGCTACCCGAGCGGGCAAGATGGAGCTATCTTGTCCGCTCAGGACTACCCACTGTGTCCTGCAAGAAAAATTTCCCCGAAAGCCACATAATAAATCCTTTATTGAGCAAGCTTGTTCGGTCAAGATAACTGGATGTTGGCCTCATTTTTTTTTTTTTTTTTGCGGGTTTATGGATTTTGACTCCGTCTCGGTCCATAAACTCGCAAAAAGAGAACTTTGCCAATATCCAGCCATCTTGACCTCACACTTACTCAATAACCCATACAGAAAATTTGTTGCCTACACATACCTGACCACGGATAATTTTCTTTACAGTTTCTTGGGCTGATGGTACGCCTGATTTATCTTTCCTTGCTGCCTAAAGACAACACATTCAATGGCATTTTTAGGTGGCCAGGCAAGTATCTTACAGGTAAGTTAAGTTGAAAATGGCTAGTCCAGGAAATACTGTGCCAATGTCATTTTACCTACCTGCAGATCACTTCTTAATTGACGAATTTCAGCTTGAAGCTTGTTATATTCTGTGACAGATACCTGAGGTGCACTGCTGATGACTGGGAAAAATGCAAAATTGTATACAATATTGCTGCTAAAATGCCTGCTAAGTGCTTCAAGTGACAAAATAAGTAATGTATTTCAAATAAATTCAGTTTTTAGTATTTAATTGTAGTATCATACCATATTGTCTTCAAAAAGCCCCCATGGGGAAAGATAATAAAGGATGCATGTATGTTTGTGCCCACCACAGACTCCCATTAGCTGATAAGGTCATGAAGAACAACGTCAAAAAATAAATAATTTGAGAAATGTACCCCTCTGACCACCACCCCCACCCCCCACCCCCTCAATCTCAAGACAAAGCTTAACTTCAAACAGAATGCAACTTCCCTTTCAAGATGGGAGAAGTAAGGAGCAGGGGTTACCGCACCATGAACCAGCTTGAGGTATTGCTAGTTCCCTAGATGTGAAAACTAGCCACTTAACCAACCATCAGCAGCAAAATGGTAATTCTTTCACATACCTACAGTAGGCACACTAGTACAGCATCCCTTTTCTATGACCTTGGATTTACTAACCCTTCGGCCTTCAAGTACTTACTACATGACTCTGCTGTTAGGTGTGTTTGTTTGAGATATTTTAAATGACCTTTTACACACATATATTAATGGCAGTTTAGAATTCCACCCTCCTTCTATACTTCAGCTCATTTTTTAGCTACTGAACCCTTCCGGGAAAAAATACCCCTTTATTGGGTAGCGCCTCCTTGTACAGTTTGTACAGTCCATTACAGGGGAGACCAATGCACAAGTTGGACCCATTGCACCATCAAAAAGTGAAGCCTTAGATCTGCCTGGCTCATAGCTGCCGGAGCTTATCCTGGTTTCTGTAGCATGAAGCGGCTAGGAGTATTTCTACTCCCCCTGGATGGGATGCTAGTCCATTGCAGGTCACTCCCCCGCAATTTGTTAGGTTTCCCCAACCATTTGCCGGTACCCATGTATACTCCTGGGTGGAGAGAGGCACTGTGAGAGTTAAGTGTCTTGCCCAAGAACACAACACAGTGTCCCCGGCCAGAGCCCAAACCTGGACCACTTGATCCAGGGACAAGCACACTAACCATGAGGTCACTGCGCCTCCATTGCGCCATTAAGTCTTCCACTTAATATGCAATTCAACTAGAAAAGTGATCAACAGCAAGTAATCTTTCTTATACACCTGCACTGCTGACAGCTGAGGTTTGGGTAAAAAACATGTCACTCAATCAGATATTAATTTTTATTATTACCATCATTGATTGATGATGATGCAGTTTGTAAAGCCGTTTTGGTAGCTGGTCCTTTAGGAGTCTGATTCCTTATAGCTGCTGCTGACACATGAGTCGATGAGGAGGATGAAACAGCAGTTGAGGAAGTTGAGGTAGAAGTAACAGATCGTTGTACAGATGAGCTCGGTGGAACTGGTCTTTTGGGTGGAGTTTTTCCTGTGGTACCTTCTTAATAAATAGTCATACAAAGATAATTTGTTATCGCAGTATGAATTTACAACAATGATTAATTTATTGTCCTTGTGGTGTCTGTTGATGTCTCATTACATAAACTGTGAGTTTTTTTTTTTCCTATTCTGACTCAAGATATCTGTCTGTACCAGATTATCCTCTGTGGTGTGTTGCATTCCTATTGACATGTAAATATATGTCCATTTGCTCCACATAATTTTTGCCATTCTATGATAATTACCCAAAAGCTTTAAACTATTTTGTAACAAAAATTAAAGCTTCAAATAGCTGATTGTGACCTAGAAAACGGTGTAGAACCTACTTTCCAAGTAAGAACTTTGTTTAGTTGTCGTGATATTGCTTGAAGTACCAGTAGCTGTCATTTGCGCAGGTCGTGTCCGCACTGACTTAGCAGCTGAATCTGAGCGTGGCTTGCCTGTTTGAATAAACAAAAATGTTAATAAAACAATCTGAGAATAATATAATTATAACTTCATAAAACACTACTGAACAACTGCTAAAAGAACTCTGGAAATCTCGGTGAAAACAGGAGAACCTAAGAGCTGTCTACTGATCCAGAGAAGGACTCCTACATAATTTTTAATTATTAATTATTTATTTAATTACTGTTTCTCACACCCTTCAGGACTTCTAAGCAAAGTCCCATATGATATTTTTTTTCTCCATTTGTCTGTGAAAAATTGGGGTGGCCTAATGGCTAAGCATGCTGGATTCTGGATCGAGTAGTCCAGGTTCAAGTCCTAGTCTAGGTCATTGCATTGCATTCTTGGGCAAGACACTGAGGATGCTTTCCGTTATACCACACCAACTAGTCAGAGACCAGTGGGAATACCCAAGGAAAATGGAATGAAGTTTTTTTAATCAAACTGGGCCAACCAAGAGGAATGGCTCTTACCATTTTTTATCCCTTTTCCGAATTCCCTACATAAGTGAAGAAAAGTAGGGCAATGAACCGGTTATCAAAAATGGAACGGCGAATTTTGGTTGGAATATTCCCACCGAAATATGTGGACCACCCCCAGAGATGATCCCAAATATTCTGGTCGGAAGAAACCAAAACTGACCTTTCCATTTGACTTCTGACCAAAATTTCCAGAAACTTTAATTGGCATAATGGAAAGCACCCTAAAATGCTCACAGTCAGCCTCTCTTCACTGCCATCTCATCCAGGGCAGTATAGTATGGTTGCCTCCCACTATGGAAATCGCAGATAAAAAAGTGCCAGCCTGGTGGGTCACCAGGCTCTTGAAAATGCAAACTTCACTGTCTTGTAACTTTCCCTGTGCTAATCTCTTTAACCACCATTGTCATAGGAGATTAGCTTGACCAGCTACTTAACAGTGATACCTGAAGGTAAGCTGTACTCTGGACCTCCCCATGCTGGCCCTAAGTCCTTGTCATCATCATCATCCTCATTCAGTGCCAAACGACGAGACTGCTTCATAAAGTCTGCAACTTCTTCTTTACTGACCCAGCTAGCACCAGAGTCCAAGACAGCAAACGAGCCTAAGTCATCATTAAAGGGATTCGGTCTCGGCTTTGTATCTTCTTCATCGTCCAAGAAGTCAAAGGACTCTTCCCTATAATAATAAAATATTGAGAATGCATTGGTATCCTGATTCTTTGAACCCTTGATTATTTAACCTCCTGATTGTTCAAAGCAATCTTTCCCTCCTTCGGTAAAAAAGTTAGGAGAGATTTACCCTTGATTTTTCAATCTACCTAGTATTCTTCACAAATTTTGGTTCAAGTCTCAAGTAAGGGATTTGTGTACTAAAAACAATAAAACAACCATTCCACAGGATGTGCTTGTAAAATATATCAAACATCATTTTCGGACACTGATAAGTTCTCTCGTCACTTACTCTTTTGCACATAAACCACATCCGTCTGGACAGTTGTGTATAAGCGGGATTAAGGGTTTGCTAAACCACCAACAGTTCCTCTAGTGCCATTTCTAATGGTATTTCAATGATCATCAGTAAAAAAAATTTTGTCTCATATTTTTGCTGAAAGGTAGGGGACCAAGCCTGCAATCAGTGGGACCCTCTCACCCTTGATCGACTACTAGTAAGCCATATCTAATATAACTATATATAATAGAGTTGGTGTGATGTCCTCTGGATGTCACCAACGAAGTAATATTTAGATTTAGATTGTGACAAGTAAGCAAAATGAAAATTTCACCTAAATACCCTGTTATAAGGCACAACCGGAAATTTTGTTGACCACATTCACTGTACTTACAACAATTTGCTTCCAAAAGTTACTAATTACAGTGCTTTTATTCTTAACAACATACGCAAAAAAGTCACACTTTACAAACAATAGCAAAAAAGTCACACATGGACAATAGCATAAAAGTCTCACTTTTTAATTCACTCAAGTCATCCTTCTCAGGAAACAGTGTTTTAAGTTATGAATACCAATTGATCCATTTTTACGTTTATAAACAATACCCATCTGACAGATCTTTCATTCGTCAGTTGCAAAACTCATCTTAATGTTCGAGCATTCGTTCAGTGTACCATTGATTTGATAACGAGATCGTTCAAGTCCTGTGGTATCAACAATACTATCGATGGAACTGAAGATGATGCGGTTTGGGATGAAGAGGAAGAAGAAGCAGAAGACGCAGAGGAGCCGATTGACAGCAAGTTTGAGACAGACAGCAAAGCCAAAGACAAAGAGTAGTTGAGCTCAGCCAAGCTTTCAAACAAACGGTTCTTTTCGGAGCCACCCCGGTTCTTTTTAGAACCAAAAAATCAGATAAAGTCAATGGTCAACATTGCTTGTCTTTTGTCTATTCATTTACCGGTATTTATTTACATAATCATTTCAGTTTATTAGGGAAATATGGAGAAGTTATATTTTTTTGCACGAAAATACTTGGTTATAAGACGCACCCGGAGTTTTGAGCAGATTTTGATCGAACAAGCCTATTTTCTCATAAAAAATGGTGCGCCTTATAAGTGAATAAATACGGTAACTCATCACATTCTGCTCCAACCCTTAAATTATGTGTTGTTCCAGAAAATGTCCACACTCCTTCTACAGAGTGTTTTTTTTGGTTTGAATCCCCTAATCATTTGGAACATGCAGTTTTGGTTGCCATTTTCCATTAATTGGCTTTTGAGACCCCTCCCCCCTGGGGATTTCCAATAACCCTCCTTTAGGGTGCGTAGGGATATTTTCTGTAAATGGACAATATTGGCTTTAAACCTCAAAATTTTAAAACAAAATGTGGAGTTTATGACTCATTTCTTCCAAACTTACAGAGTTTTAGGCCCAGGTCGCACTAGAGCCAATTTTGTTTTGTCAACAAGCAGGGCAAAATAAGTGCGACCTCCAGTTTCAAAAACGTGCCAACTTTTTGCGATTGCCAAAATTTTGCCAATCTTCAAAGAAGCCGAAGTGCTGCCTCGGAGACTTCCAAATTTTGGCAAAGCAAACAATTATTTTTAAAATGCTGGGGAGGGGGGATGGGACCAAGCTTTTTTCGTCTCTCCCACCTAGCAGAAAAATGCCTCACTTGCATTGAGAACCATTTTTTTGCTACTGTGGAAGAAGCAAATTCTTCAGAAGTTCTGAGCTGAAAGAACTCAAAAACGGACACTCTCAATAGGGGAGTGTAGCCTAATAGAATTTCAAACGTCTCGAAATTCAGGTCACAGGGAGTGTACATTACATGCAGTAACGTCAATTATGGTTGCCTCGGACTGTATCTCACCGGCTTTCTTTTCCTATTTGGAAAACTTTTGTCGATAAACTGGCAATCTCACACGAGTTCGAACATACATAAGCTCACACTTTGTGCGTTCCTACACCTCCATTGCCAAAGACTTCAAAGGAATCGTTGTTCAAGAATAGATTGAGTTACCTTACCTTGCGCTCAGCTGCTGAAAACTCAGTCCTCGAGCCTGATAATACAAAGGTTAAACATCAGGCTGATTAAAAATGGTAAACTAACTCAAAAACAGGAGTTGAAATAACTGAATGAATGTTACCTGCATCGCCATGTTTATCTTGCTTCCTCAAGGCCACCAACTACTTTGTGTAGTTGAAACAGAGTGTATCCTACAGCACCAGTAACCCAGGCTGTGCAGCTGGATTTGTTTGTTGTTGTTGTTGTTGTTGTTTTAATCTTTTTTTCTTTTTTTTTGGATTGCTGTCCTGAACAGGGTATGCAATTTTACTTGCCTAGTTCTGTCTGTCCTAAACCGGTTATGGTTTAATACACGATCACTGTGAGATCAGAGACTTCAGCCAGTCTTTGCAAGGTGATTAGACTTGCCACAAGTCGACCTCATGAGTTTCATGGTAGAATATGTTAGGCCGCGAAGCGGCCGAGCGATCGACGAAGTCGCGAGAGGTCCGGCGGGTACTGAATAAACAAGGCGAAGGACTTTTCAGAAAGTCTACAAGGTGATCAGACAAAAGATCATTTTAATGTATTTTTTTGTCCACGTAATCAGCATGATAACAAGCACAATTGACAGAAAAGATCGTACCTTCACGTCTTGTCCTTTACAGGGTCTTAAAACAGAAGGTGTTGTCCTACACAGGGTAGGATTTTTAGAGTACAGTTTTTGTCTTCTACGTGACGAGTATAGGAGAATCTTTGTTTACAATATTTGCCTCATTACCATAAGCGATACACTTTCTGATGGAGCTACAAAGAGATTAATACTGAATATTGAAAGGGCACAGCACGATTAAGTGTCCCAAGGAATTTGAGCGCGATGTATTGAATACTTTTTGTGCGACGAGGGTTTAAAAGCTCAAAATTTTACAAAGAATGTATGAGCTCATTAGCGCTTTTGCCACACAGAAATTTTGATGTTTTTGAAAGCCATTTTCTCCTCGAATATTACACCCAAAGGGCCAAAATTTCACCAATTACTAAGTTTCACAAGCTCTTTACGTTTTTCTAGTAAAATCGTGTCTAGCAGGATGCCTTCTATGCGCAAAGTCGTATGTTAATGAGGAAAAATGTAAACAATGACGTCAGCAAAGATTCGCCTATAGGGTTTACAACAGACAATTCTGGCAAATAGAAAGACTCCTTTGATAACTCCTTTATCTCGAGTGTGTAAAGATAGCTAAAATTCGTCAAAGTTCAGGCATTGACGTTCCTTGAGCAATAGAGAATTGACCAGTTTAGAATCATATTTCCCTCTGTCAAAATCCTGTTATGAAGTGCACCCGGCGGAGGGGGGTAATCCTGTAATGGACGACGACTCGAGGAAGTACGGTACCTGGCAAAATAAAAAATTATCTGTCTAGTGAACTCTTTATGGAGTTTTCACAGTTACTGAGAGTCTTCAATTTGCGTCCAAACAAAACACCATTTCACGATTTAGAACACGTCCAATTTCCAGTCCTTCATATTGGATTATCAGCTTTTCCTCGGCTCTCCACTCGAGTCAAGAATTTATTCCCTTGTGTGATAACTGCTCGAGTCATTAACACGGTGGCCATATTTTTGGCACGCAGTTAAACTTTGAGAGTTGATAAAACATGCATTCTCTTCACCAAAATAGTCATAACTTTTTAAAAAAGCCAAAAATACCCTTTTTTATCGTGATTATCGAGCAACGTTCTCTCCAAATTTCAGCTAAAAACGTTGAAAACTCGCCGGAAACGAACTCAAAATGTGCGCTTCACTCCCTGAAATTTTCGTTTCGAGATACGAAGGAAAATACACTTTGAGGCGTTCTCCTGGTGTAATCAGATAATTACACAAAACGTCTGAAAATAATGACACGTTGATCGATAACGGAAAGGCTCGTTTTACTTACACAGATATTTTTAGCAATTTTTACTATAACATCATTTCGATTTTCGAGTCTCAAATGTTAACCTCCGGCGGGAAATACGCTTTGTAAGATCTGAATTCCACCGCTCGTGCTCCCAGGTTAGTAAGAAAATAATTTTCGCTTCTGTTTCTTCCTTTCGATTTTTAAAATGTCTTAGCTTAGAGATGCTGTAGACAACAAAAGAGCACACTCGTAAACAACGTGAAGGAAATGATCACAAGACACCGATTCAGCTGAGATGTTACCGTTACGGCTTCGAACGACGAAAGCGCCAATGAAGAAATGCTTAGAGAATGTCAAACGCCTTCCTCGTCCAGTGCAAGCAACTTCTCCTGCTCGAAGCAGGAACCTTTGTCGCTAGCAGCTAACGCATCAGCCCAGTTCTGATAGAAACCTTTTTCCCCCGACTTTTTCCTCTGTGGTGCTTTCTTCGCACTCGCAAATGGACAAGAACGTTTGCGTTTTTTCGACGACATATTAACGTTTAAATCAACAATCTACAAACGGAGAACTCTCCGAACAACACTTGCATTAAAAAGTTGCGCAACAGATTGCCGCGAACTTGATTAGTGAACCTCAGTACTTTGGGAAACAGGGCGCTATATTCGGAAAACCTTAATTTTTTTGTCTATTTTAATGAATGTACCTTCGTAATCTAAAATTCTTAAGCTTTCAGAAAATATATACTTTGCTGGGGTTTGCGTCAAACGTCTGACCGTAAAGCGGCGCCAACGAATGATGGTCAGTTGGGGTATACTGATACCTTAAAGTGCCACTATGATCAAATTCTCCATACCCATTTTTTTTCCTTTTCCCACACAATAGGTCTTTCCTAGATTGTTTGCCAAATTTCAATCTATTACGAACATTAGAACTCATGTCGTTTGGACCTTTATTTCCGAGAATTTACGGCCGCCATTAATTTTCCTTGTTCCAAGTCTTGGTTGAGAATTTGAGAAAATGACGTCATTTTCTCAAAAATACCACACGGGTTGAAATTATAATAACAATTAGCACAACAATTCGCATAAAGAATAACAAAAACTTTGGCTCATATATTCGTGCAATTTTCTTACATTAATTGTTATCATAATTTCAACCCGTGCGGTATTTTTGAGAAAATGACGTCATTTTCTCAAATTTTCAACCAAGACTTGGAACAAGGAAAATTAATGGCGGCTGTAAATTGTCGGAAATTAAGGTCCAAAACCACGAGTTTTAATGTTCGTTGAAAATTGAAATTTGGCAAGATATCTAGGAAAAACCTAATGTGTACGAAAATGTAAAAAAATGGATATCGAGAATTTCATCATAATGGCACTTTAATGCAAGTTTACTTCTCGTGACAACCCGTTGACAGCTCTCAGTTGGAGGTGATTAAAGCAAAGAGACGATTTTTGTTTAGAATAGACCTTTTTCCTTAATTTTTTTTTAATGAAAGCCCGCAATGAGATGTATCTGAAAAAGCGAAGGACAATTTTTTTTGAAAAATGGTCAATTTTGGGGTATTTTGATACCTTAAATAGTCAATTTAAAGTGCGATCGTTGAAATATATGCGGTAAAAAGTGTGTGAGATAGAAAAAATTCCAATAAGAACAAAAAGATACCTGCGAGGAAATAAAATGCAAATATGGGGTTCATAAAAGAAATCGAATACAGTAAAAACCCTAGATTTTAAGAACCTGCTAGGCTAAAATTTCCCAGTTAGATCCCATCAGTACAAAAACCTGTTGAGCCTAAAATTTCAAACAGGTTCTTATTTTTTTGAATCATACTAAATTGGACTAATAGCATTTTGCCATCCTTATACACTGTTCATGCTGAGAAAGCATATAATGTTATGTACAAAGGTAAGGCTTTCACACGTGACCATTTATGTGGTAAGCACTTCGTTTTTTACCCCAAAATTGAGAATTTTTCCAAAACATTATCGTTCGCTTTTTCAGTATATCCCAATACGGCCATCATTCGTTAGCGCCGCTTTACGGTCAGACGTTTGACGCAAACCGCAGCAAAGTATACATTTCCTAAAAACTTAAGAATTTTAGATTACGAAGGTACATTCATTATAATGAAATAAAAAAAATCAAGATTTCCGAATATAGTGCCCTGTTTCCCAAAGTACAGAGGTTCACTAATCAAGTTCGCGGCAATCTGTCGCGCAACTTTTTAATGCAAGTGTTGTTCGGAGAGTTCTCCGTTTGTAGATTGTTGATTTAAACGTAAATATGTCTTCGAGGAAACGCAAACGTTCTTGTCCATTTGCAAGTGCAAAGAAAGTACCACAGAGGAAAATGTTTTGGGGAGGGGGAAAGGTTTGAAAAACATTCTATCAGAACTGGGGTGATGCGTTAGCTGCTAGCAACAAAGGTTCCTGTTTCGAGCTGGAGAAGTTGCTTGCACTGAACGAGGAAGGCGTTTCAGTGATATTCTCTAAACATTACTTCATTAGCGCTTTCGTCGTTCGAAGCAGTAACAGTAACACGGTATCTCGTGACCGTTTTCTTCGCGTTGCTTTCGAGTGCGCTCTTTCGTTGTCTATAGCATCCCTAAGGTAAGGCGTTTTAAAAATCGAAAGGAAGAAACAGAAGCGAAAATTATTTTCTTACTAACCTGAGAAGCACGAAGCGGTGGAATTCAGATCTTTTAAAGCACATTTCCCGCCGGAGGTAAAATTGACATTTGAGACTCCTTTGTAATATAAATGATGCGTGCTCTACTGTTAAAGTAAAACGAGTCGTCGCTTTCTCGATCAATGCAACGCGTCATTATTTTCACACATTTTTTGTACACTTTTTCTTTTTTATAAGAATATTGTTTTTCCGGTCCAGGCTGAATATTCCTATATTTCTGCCGATTTTAGGCTGAAAATATTCTCGTAGTATTCTTAATTATAACTTATGACATTTCCATTTAAGGATGTATATATCATCATTGAACATTTGGCTATCGCTAGTGAAGAGAGTTCCGTTTGTTGGCTAGTTTTGCCGTTTTAGAGAAAGGAATAATATTATACCGTTATGTAAAAACATAACATTGTATTGTATTTACAGATTTTCAACGCACAAAATTACATTCTTTTCACAATTTCAGCCTCGGGTTTATTCTTAAAATATTCTTAAAATTTCGCAAATTTCAACCTCGATATTCTTATAAAATATACTCTTATAAAAAAGAAAGAGTGTAATTATTTCATTACACCGGAAGAACGCTCCAAAGTATATTTTCCTTCGTATCTCGAAACGAAAACTTCAGCGAGTGAAGCGCACATTTTGATCTCGTTTCCGGCGAGTCTTGAACGTTTTGCGCTGAAATTTGGAGAGAACGTTGCTCGATAATCACGCTAACAAACACTCTCGCGAAATTTTTATTTTGGGCTTCTTTCAAAAGTTATGACTATTTTAGTGAAGAGAATGCATGTTTTATCAACTCTCAAAGTTTAACTGTGTGCCAAAAACGAAACAGACAATTGATCGAAATTTCCCGACACCGTAAGAGAAAACATTAAAAAATAATTCAGTTTGTGTGATTTCAAAAACTCGTAAAATACAGGTTCCTACTCTTTATGTCTCTCTGTGTTATTAGACGCCCGACCGGGTGGTTTCTTAAAAGAGTTGCTACCTAAAGTAGTACCGTGTAAAGTGCATCATTTGTATCTGCTGCTGATTTGAAGTATCGTTGCGCACCGAAGACGCCATGGTAATCAGTCGAGACAGCGGCCTTTCCTTTCCTTTCCGGCCTTTCCTTTTAGGTTTCAAGTCTTGTAAGCTGCTTTCTCTGACAATTTCCTTGCTATAAAGGACTTACACTGAAATGATTTGAGTGACCTGAGGTTTTCTGTTGGCTAGAAGTCGGTTACATGTGTATCGTAGAAATCCACGATAAGGATATTATTTCCTTTCCCAATTTTCCATCAACAACACAAGGACACGAATCAAAGCGAACGAAGACCAAGACTTTTGTTTTTGTGGAAGCCCTGATAAGAGCCGTTTGGAATATCTTAACAATGGGGTGTTTTAATTTTTTTCTTGAATTTTTCTTTGGCGGTGTTTCTCTTGTACGTCCATGTTGTTTACCATCTTATTTACGTGGCCTCTGAATTCATGGAAGGTTTGCAGTGTACACTGCAAGTCTGCTGTGGCCAAAACAAGACTATCCCGAAGGACTTCTAGCAATGCCTCGTGTTGCTCTTTGAACGTCGCGAGTATATTATGTCGAGACGCTCGTCTCGAATATAGAATAGCTTCTGTAACGGTGGTCCAAACGGCCCATGTCTCTTGCTGATCAGCCGATCACTGAACGAACGCCGTAAAAGAAAGAACTTTTTCTTTTAATAAGTCTTAGATTTACTAGATTGAGACTGCTGATAGAGGTCATTGAGTACGCATTTTGAATGCGTTTGCATCCCGATTTCAACACTCACGTATTCGGGCATTGTCAGGCAAGAAGGTCACTGCCTCCCACCCCCTCTCCCCCCCCCCCCCCCTCCCCACACGCCAAGTCTGAAGGTGCCCGTATGCCTATGATCGGACTTCAATTTAACCATAAAATATTATACATGTTATCTTTGTTCGTGAAAAGAAATAACAACAACAACTCCAGATCAAACTTCCAAATTCACGAGGTTATTATTAATACGCTTATTAATCGCAAAAGTGGTATGGTATGATGAAGAAGTTGGTAATCGCTAAAATCAAGGCCAATGAAAGAAGGAAACTCTTTTTAAATTAATGAGTCCAGTTTCTAAGTGCATACAACATGGACAATTTACATAGCTTGTATGGATCACGTTTCCTCCTACATAGTGATTAGAGTTGTGATAACCATTCGTCCAGCTCTGGTTCTTAACGATTTTTTAATACGCTACAAGAATACATTTATTGTCCGTTTTTGATTTCTCGGCAGCTAGAAACTGTACGCTGACAGGCTATAACTCGTTAATTGAGACTATTCTTCCCTTTTCTGTTCTTTGGAACAAATCTGAATAAAAAGAGAGAGGGAGAGAGCGAATTATTATCGTAATCCAATCCATTCAGAGGATCTCATTCACGCAGATATTAAATTCCACTAAACTTACATGTAGGATAGCCTAGCATCTCTGAAGCCCCAAAGTGCGTGGGTCATTGTTTGTGTGATTTCTCCGTGTTCAAACAGCCCTTTTTGGTGGTATCGTGGGTTGTATTTCAGCAACAGGAGTATGCATTTGATAATGCAAAGACAGCTGGCAGGTGAACGACTTTCGTTGGACATAATCAGAACGCACAGGTTAGAGAATACATGATTCCTTTCTGCTTCTTAAATAACACCGTAGTTTCATGGTCTTTGTTCACCCGATCTTCAGTGATTATTCGTGCAAAAAATAATCTTACTGTTGAGAATGCTTGTGACTTAGTGCCTGCATAAGAGGTTTACATAACACAAGTTGCCTGCATATCACAGAAATACAAAACATTAAAATTCATAGCAACATGATCAAGTCTTTTCGGAAACCTCCCATGTCTGTGCACCATTATTTGCACACTGTTTCCATGTTGATAGAGTACTTCGATTGGCACTGGGTGTACATGTTTTTCGGCAAAGTGATCCACATCTGAAATAAAACGTGTAGGAAGATTCTCAGTTTTCGTTGAATACAGTCTGAACAAACAAGTAAGCAAATATTTGTAAATACTCTCTTGCCGTGCTTGTTCGCAACTGTACTTTAAATCAAACAAGGAGAACGTAATTTGAACTTTCCGAGTCGATCGTTCTTTGGTGATTTCAAGAGAAAACGGAATAGATATTATCGGACCCATAGGCGTACGAGCTGGGGCGCGAGGGGGGCTGCAGCCTCACCAGCTACAGAAATTATGTGATTTTCCGGGCAAAACGCTAATGATTCGGGCAACGACACTTAAGAGAAAACATTAAAAAATAATTCAGTTTGTGTGATTTGCAAAACTCGTAAATAAAGTTACTAGTTAGTTTCTTTTTTGAGAATTTTTTCTTTTGATGCGTTTTAGATTTTACTCGGATTGAGACTGTTCATAGAGTATGATTGATTGATGTGAGCTTTAAATATGATTGTTTTTGGAATTATAGCAGTTTCATTAGATATGGGAATTGTGAACATTTTTGTTTTTCATGCAATTTGAGTGCGTTCGCATCCTGATTTCAACACTCTCGCATTCCGGCATTGCGTAAATTTTTCGGGCAAGAAAGTCACCATCCCCCCAAGTCCGAAGGTGCCCGTACGCCTAATGTTCACAGCTGTACTTTAAATCAAACAAGGAGAACATAACTTGAACTTTCAGTCGATCGTTCTTTGGTGATTTCAAGGGAAAACTGGATAGATATCATCGGACTTCAATTTAACCATAAAATATTATACATGTTATCTTTGTTCGTGAAAAGAAATAACAACAACAAGAACAACAGCAACTCCAGATCCAACTCCCAAATTCACAAGGTTATTTTTATCACGCTTATTAATCGCAAAAGTGGTATGGTATGATGAAGAAGTCAGTAATCGCTAAAATCAAGGCCAATAAAAGAAGGAAACTCTTTTTAAATTAAGAAGTCCAGTTTCTAAGTGCATACAACATGGACGATTTACATAGCTTGTATGGATTACTTTTCCCCCTGCGTAGTGATTAGAGTTGTGATAACTATTCGTCCAGCTCTGGTTCTTAACGATTTTTTAATACGCTGCAAGAATACTTTCATTTTCCGTTTTTGATTCCTCGGCAGCTAGATACTGTACGCCGACAGGCTATAACTCGTTAATTGAGACTATTCTTCCCTTTTCTGTTCTTTGGAACAAATCTGAATAAAAAGAGAGAGGGAGAGAGCGAATAAAGGACAGCCATTTTAGTTAACACAGCGATCTTTTATATACAGTTCATTATTTCCTTTAATCTTGCACGATTAAGGACTTCCGAGCTTCTCCGTGGATTCACACTAATTCAACCATTCAGAGGGTCTCATTCACGAAGATAACAAATTCTACTAAGCTTACTTGTAACATAGCCTAGCATCTCTGAAGCCCCAGAAGTGGGTGGGCCACTGTTCTTGTGATGTCTCCGTGTTCAAACAGCCCTTTTTGGTGGTATCGTGGGTTGTATTTCCGCAACAGGAGGATGCATTTGACAATGCAGACAGGTGGCTGGTGAACAATTTTCGTTGGGTGTACATGTTATTCGGCAATGTGATCAAATCTGCAAATGAAAACGGTGAAAAGATTCTCAGTTTTCGTTGAATACAGTCTGAACAAACAGGTAAGCAAATATCTTCAAATACACTATTGTGCTTGTTGCCAATCGTGCTTTAAATCAAACAAGGAGAACGTAATTTGAACTTTCAGTGGATCGTTCTTTGCTGATTTCAAGGTGAAAACTAGATAGAAACGTAAATACTTTTTAAATGATCTTCAGTTACAGAGGCATAGAATTTTCTGATAGCTTTCTCCACGGCTGAGTAAAGACAGCAACACATACACAGGATCTAATGTCTCGGCCAACCGCTAGATAAGGGTCTGTCTCATTCGGTGCTAACAGCAATTGTATTTTGCTTCAAGAAGAAAAGCTCGACCATGTTTTTCTCTTTGGCTGTTGTCTCGCTGCTTCTTGTCTCAGGCAGTGCTGCTGACGATGTTGATCCCGATAATGAAGGAGAGGACGAGATGAACATTGCTGTGGTAAGTTTAAGTCTCACCTATAAATAAAGATACTTCGGTAACATGGATAACATCAAGTACGGAAGCAAAGTATATTTTTTATTGCTACCCTTTTAGTACGCTTTTAGTAGAGCAAGGTCGAATTCCAGCTATTTTTTTCAGTTTTTGTCGTTCGACACTAGTGCTATGAACACCTTTTTTTGTGAAATAAGACCTTGCTGTATGATTTTTCTGAGAAAGGTGCTGTAACTGATAAAGATTCTGTGTTGTTTCGCATTAATTACGTGGGAATCACTTCGCATTATTCGTCTTACAACTGTAGCTGTTGTCGTTTAAAAGCAAGGCAACAATCGACTGAGAAAATGAGTCATTTTAGCGTTTTTTTTCTTTTAGGCAGGCATACTCCATGTTGTTGAAAGACATTCAACAAATCGTAAACAGTTTCCGTGTTTCTATCGAGGTATAGAAACACGAGTGGAGGCTTTAGTTTGGGAAACCGAGAAATCTTTTTTTCTTTAGAAAACAGCCAAAGGAAAATAGCGAACGACGCGACTACGAAATTTTCTTTTTCTCCTTTTTCGCTTACCGGTAACTTCCCAGTAACAAAATAACTGAGAGCTATTATAACAGTTCAATTTGTTACTTCATATAAGTAGGTCTGAGATTTAAATCTACCTAAGTCGAGTTAAATTTTGCTCGCGCCATACACACAATAAAATGATTGCATCTCCTGAACAACAGATACACACATTTGATGTAAACTGAATGGCCTAAGCTGAGTAGAAACACATAATTCCTATCTTAAACAAGGTAAAAAAAATGTAACCCGGCAAACATTATGATTTCTTGAAATTTTACATTTTAAAACCTTTACGTTTCCTTTGATTCTTGCAGAAATATCTGACTGAGTACCACTACATATCACCATCCAAATCAGGAAACCATGACGTTGGTGAAGCAGTTAAGAAGTTTCAGAACTATTTTCATCTGCCAGAGACAGGAGAAGTGGACGAAGACACGTTGAACGTTATGAAGAAACCGCGCTGTGGAGACCCGGACGTTGAAGAAGAAGCAAGTCGCTTTAAACGATTTGATGCTGTGAGGTCTTGGTCCAAGACAAGTTTCACGTATTATATCAAATATTCTGGTCAAGACTTGTCAGAGTCAGATCAGCAGAAGGCCATCTCTCAAGCGTTTCAGAAATGGAAAGATGCCTGTAATGCGCTTACCTTTACTCGAACAACTGACCCTAGCAGCCCTGACTTTAAGATCAGGTTAGAGTAAAACTTTTATCTTCTTATTTTTGTTTGTTTTATTGAGTTTTGTTTAGTCTTGTTTCTGTTTTTGCTCTTGCCTTTTGTTTGTTTTGCTTTTTGGTAGGAAAAACTAACAGTGTCATAAAAGATGCCTCAAAAATTTTGAATTTCATTCAATTTCGTGATGACACTTACACCAGTACATTGATAAAATTGCAAACATTTATTCTAATAACAGCGAGTCTAAGCAGTGACTGTCCAAATAGACCAGATAATTTAAGATGGTTTGACTGATATTTCAGACGTTTCTGCACTCACCCAAAGGGCTTACTGTGTTATGAACTATGTATCAGCCTTTTAAAATTAAAAATTAAAAAAAGTAGAAGCAATCCGGTTGTGTGCTATTAAACAGTAACCACGCGCTCAAGAGGTCGTTTTTTGTCACATGTCTATCTCCTATCAACTACTGACTCATGCCGTACGTGCTTCATCGATTTATGGTGCTCACTGGAGGTTTGAAGATCACCACAGAAGTTTTAGAGTTACTAGAGGCGAGGCCCAGAGCAGCTTTAGGATCTTGAGGGAGCCATCATTGGATTATGGTACACGCTTATGTAGGCCAAGTGTGATATCTCGGCTTTGCTAGCTATGTTGCAATTCCATTTCAGTGAAGTGAAATGAACCGATGTCATTCAACCTAGCCCTTGAATGTGATTCAATGTTTTAAATCGCTTTGCAACAACACTTATGTTTTTACAGAGCAGATCTCGTGTAACATTTATAAAACAACGTTTATGTTTTCTTAGCTTTGGAAGCAGGACTCATGCCGGTATCCCTGGGGAACCAACAGATAGCGCGACCTTTGATGGAAAGAACGGTGTCTTGGCACATGCGTATTTTCCAAGTAATGGACGAATCCATTTCGACGAAGACGAGAAATGGTCTTTTTCAGGAAAGACGGGTGGATGGTGGTTGTGGACGTACACGGATTCCCAGTCAATGGTCTGGGTTGCTACTCATGAGATCGGGCACGCGTTAGGCCTGGGGCACTCTAATGTCGGCGGCACCGTCATGTGGCCCACAGCCAGCCTTGGGAATCCTTCATTGCACTCTGATGACATCGCTGGGATAAGAGCCCTGTATTCGTGTAAGTAATTATGCTCCTAACAAGCACAGTGAATGGGTCTCGGTCACTTTATACACAGAACGTCTCTGCAAAATATGTGTTCATTTATGAGTATCCGAACAAGCTGACGAGCAAATAAGTGTTATCATAATTATTTTAAACCACTTGGCTTAAAAAGAAAATAGAAAGAAATTCTCTGAGCGCAAACATAATCAACTATTTGCTTGTGAAAATTTTACTTCCACTTCACGGTAAAGGAAAAGCACTGCTTGGATTATGAAATATGATTTTGGTCCTTGTCTCTTTCACTATACGGTGTACGTCTATAAACGCTTTGATTATAATTGTTTTTTTTACAGCTATAACTTCATTAAATGTAATTTATTTCCTCGTTACTACATAATGATGTTTTGTTAATTCTTCTCAACTGCAGGTTAACCAGGTCGCTGTGAGAAGTGCACTTCTATTTCACTGCTCAGCATTCCCCAAGTACAAGACAAAAAAGGAACATTGCTTTGTTGATGAATTTCTTCAAATAAGTCAATAAAATAGTTGCAATGTTTCAATACCTGAATGCTATTCATTTGGTTTTTAATTAACTGTTAAGGAGTTGTGCTATGACGCTGAAAATACTGTCAAAACTTCGGTTTCTGGGGGCGTTAAACCGGCTGTACTGTCGTGGTAGTTAGAACTGAGCTGATAAAAGTGCCACTTGTTTCTGTGCCAAAACTAACTTAATTTACATTGAGGACACTTGACATATGTTTTCTGCATTTCTTGCAAATTATCCAATGTAGACCTTCACATAAACTAAATGATTAACATTTGCACGTTGTGAAATATATAGCTGCTTTTGTTTGTATGAAAAGCTCTGGTTGGGCAATCGTGGAAATTTAAAGTGAAGTGCTCGTGTCTCGGTCAGTTGGGACTGGCGTCTTCAAGATATCCCAAATATATTTTCAACGTTCTGTTATTTAGAGGTCAGTGTGGAAAACCATTTGATAGCCGTGCATAGATTTTTTAGATTTTTCCAGATCAGTCTATGAAAACAATAAGGTGCCAGTTCTGCTTATATCCCCGGATGATTTTTCGTTTGTCAATGAAACAACACACTTTATTTTATGATTTTGCATTGGATTTCTTGTAGAGACCTCGACTTATCTCAAATTCAACACGAATTTTACTGCCCAATCAGAAGCCGGCAATCTTAGAGCTATTTTGAACACGTGCCGTAAGACTGTCACTTAGTTTCTCTTCCGATACCATCCCCAGTCCGACCCACCCTTTCAACTCTCTCTTACCCTAGTAACCATAGCGTTTTAGTCGTTGTGGCGATTATGCAAATGATATGCAAATGATGTCTTTCCATCATCTGTAAACTTTTTAGAGTAATTCCGCTGACCAGTAGATAGGGCTCCTGAAATCAGTTTATTAGTCAATATTGCAGGCACATGGATCGTTTTACATTTCTAGGTCAAGGTCTATGTGACTGCAATTGTAGCACTAAAAATGGAAACTTGTTTTGTTCGCTTTCTGAGTATAGTTCATTTAACATTTCTATTACATTTCTAATCTTGAATTAACAGTTAACCGTAAATGAGACCAAATGTTGGCTTTTGTAATACGTATTGGGAACGTTTTTGATGACGGAGGTGAAGTTGCTGGAAGCTGCTAAATTCCGCTCTGAAGTTTAGCAAAGATTGACAAGAGGCAATCCACTCTACATGTCGATGCATGCATACATACATATATACATGCATAGTTTAGTTAGGCAGGTTACAAAATCGGCAAGACTAGAGTCCTGATGTGGAACTGCACTAGTTACATATAAAATACATGAATTTCTTACTGATATAGTATGAGAATGTCTTACATAAGTCAAACAGTGAAATTGGCCTCTACTTAAATATCTAAAAATATTTCAAGTCCATTGACCTAAAAGAAATGTTACAGGAAACTTTCTCAAAACTTATAGTCCCTAGAAAGTTTTTGTTTTCCCCAATTAACTTCTTAAACTTACTAAGACTGGTAGAGTTTTTAAAGGAACTAGGGAGGAGGTTTTAGCACAGTGCGACATCTTTTCTTGGTCTGGGAACCTCAATGTTTGCAGTCTTTCTAAAATTATATTTAGTCTCAGATTTAACTATCAAGTCTCTCAGGGGATCAATGGTGGTTCCGTTGTAAACATTAAGAATAATAACTAATAATCTCTTGATATAGAACGAAATGATTGGGTTCCAGAGATCGTTACTTCTGACTTCGGAGCTGTGGGTTTCTCTGGGTAGGCCATGGATAATTTTAGTTGCTCTTAGACGAAAGCGGTCAATGTCATCCAACAAAGACTGAGATTTGAGAACGTGACCCCCAGACGACAATGCCGTACAACACTTGGTAGAACTGTCCTATAATATGTAATACTTCGCCACAACTTACATGGGGTAATTCAAAGTTTCATGTACAAAGATGTGGTAAGCGGTTGGTAAAGGATAGCATAGCTTCATATTTCATCGAGTGAGGCCAAGTTTCAAACATTTGGGTGCTGAGACTGCGCAGACCGGACTGGAAATCATCTTTAAACAAAACACAAACTGAAGTCTAAGAACAGATACAAACACCCGATCTTCTTTGAAGATAAATTTAGTTTGACACGTGAACTCAGGATCCAGACGGCAACTTATATAGAGTATTGAATGACAAGTTCTACAAAGGGTCACCCCCTAATGACGGCTCTTCTTACTTGGATTGGATCCATCATGATGTCACGCTTGTCGGAAGTCATGGTGGAGGATGGAATGCTTGTAAGTTCCTACTCTATGATCCTGAGGGAGTGTTGTGTGGAGTTGAAACCATTACAGGCAAGTTTTTTAAGGGGACGCCGCCAGCATCCCTCGCTGGCAGTTGGCTCAGTTCCGCAACACTGCTCGGATCGGGTGGCGACTGGTCCGTTTTCCACTTCCTCTTCTTCGACCCACAGGGAATCTTATACCGTACTGCATCGGAGGAGGCGAGTTTCATGAGAGGAGCTGGTTAGGAACATCCACGCTCATTGGTGCAAGTGGCTGGAGCGATTTTCGGTTTCTTTTCTTCGTGTCGGACGGCGGAAAGCTAAGCCAGAAATGTAACAATTGATGTATTGCATCAATGTCGAGGAGCAATTTGATGTACGTTTCATGATAAAGACACCTATGTTTAGTCGACAGGGATTCAATATGTTCCAAGCACGCTGTCTTCTTGAGGCCACATATTATCTTTTACGAGTGCTAGCTATGCTCTCATTTTCGGTGATAATTTTATACTCTGCAATTGAAATTGGTCTATATTTACTGTATAAAAAGCTGGTTGCTGCATTCAAACTACTGTAAATGGAAAAATCGTTAGGTTTCGGTGCTCATTTCCGAGAAAAAATGATGATTTGTCTCTCGCAAGCCAAGCCGTTAAGGAAAAGCCGCCATTTTGTTAATATGTACGCGTGCAAATTGTGCGTGATTTTCTGCGCAGCAAGGAAGCGCAATGCGATATCGAGAACTCACCCCAATGCCACAAACAACCGTTACTCGGTAACACGACCGCTAACCAAGCACCCAGATCTCCCACGGTCAAGCGTCAAACAGAGTCAGATCTGCGTGCGGGATAGCCTCCTACGCAGAGATTCTTTGGGCTCGTCACGCAGAGAGCGTCTGCGCAGGAAGCTACGTGCGGGATTACACGACTGCTTGGCCGTTCAGACGAGATACGTGACAAATTAAAGAGAAAACGGAAATTTTAATAATAAATTTTCTCAAAAGGTGTCTTGGGGACTATGCTTGCTAATTCAACTGGCTTTTCAGCGATTAAACTCAAACATTAATCAAAAATTTCAATGTGGGCGATCTTAGGTGAAAAATTCTTTCTCTGGATGGCGGAACTCAAAGTCATCAAAACTTTCACAGCGTCGAAAGATGCACTTCTATTCTAAAAAGTAAAAGGTATAGTTTGAGATATTTTGGCAACTTAATTGAAATGAAACATGTAACTAATGAAACACGTATTCTTATTCGTATTCTTATATTCTGATTATACTTATTACCAAGTATTTTACTTTACGATGTTTACATCAGCTTTTCTAGATAAAAACTGGATCCCGCAAAGTTAAAGTTATACTAGCCGGTTTCGTTTTACGAGAATTTCATCCACAGTGGTGGCAGCGTACTGGAGGCAGCGTGGCCGAGTGGTTTAGGGCGCTGGTGTTGTAATCCGGAGATCCCGGGTTCAAGGTCTCCACCCTGCCACTAGCGGGATTTGCCGTGTTTCTCGGTAGTCCCGAGTTCAAATCCTCGGTCAAGCTTTGTAAATAGCCAACTGGTTTGCCTCCTGCCAGTAGGGATTTTTAACTATGTTACGTTTATTTGAAATATTTGTTTCCTTTGTTTCAGTGGCATGCCTGTAAACTAGCTAAGCTTAGTGCTTGTGTAGCTGAGGGCATGACCACTATAAATAAGATTTACATTTACATTTTTACATCCACAGGCCCGTCACCTCAAGATTATTGTCTGAGGGTCATTAAAACGAAAATAGTGAAAATATAAGAGTTTGTAAAGGAGTTTACTGAGGCCCTTTTCCTTGCCGACAATCTCAAAAACACCCTGTGCATATGGGATAAAAAGGCTGGTGGAGTGCTAAACTCGGGCAGCATTTATAGACGGAATTTATAACAGCAAGAAATGAGCCTTCACTTTTTTACTACCACTACGTGATGAGTATAGGGTTTGGACAAGTCTGACAAGAAGAAAGATTCTGAATCAACTGACTTAGTATCTTCTTTAACGGCAATACACTGTAATTCACATTGAGTGTGTATGTAAAGATCATCAAAGTTTAGGCACTGACCTTCCTTGAACTATAGAGAATTGACCAGTTTTGAATCATATTTCCTTCTGTCATAAACTCAGAATGGTCCCGTTATACATTGCATTTTGGGCATGGGGGGCAGGGACAATGCACAATGACTCGGCGAAGTAAAGTACCCGGGAAAAACGCTCGCAAAATACAAAATGTTCTGTCGAGTAAACTCTTTATGGAGTTTTCACAGTTACTGGCAGTCTTCAACTTTCGTCCAAACAAAAGACGTTTCACAATTTAGAACACGCCTAATGTCCCCCATATTGTATTGGCCCCCCCTTGTCCTCTCAACTTGAGCCCAGAATTTCATCTCTTGTGTTACAATTACTCGAGCCGTTAAGACGGTGACCATATTCTCCCGTGACAATCCGGTGTGCTATACCTGACGTCCCACATCCATGGGTTTTCTATTGAGAACACAAACAAACATGGTAAAAATACTGTCACATGACAAGAAATCCGCCTCTTGTGTTTTCATAAGGTGTCGCAAATAATCATTACAAGCATCTTGCTGTTCTTCACAGAACTACTTTCTGAGGTGCTGTTGTGACCAGTTGTAACTCAAATTGTGGAAGGGAAGTTCGATGCACCCGACGCAGCAAAACAGCTTGTATTAAGACGTTGCCGGGGTTCCAAAGTTATATAGAAGACTTCCTTAGAAACAGAGTGGTATTCCACCTTAATTGAGCCACGTAGTTGCTCTTTCGTGTTTTGAAACATTGCGTGATTCCTATTAAGGGATTAACAAGAACTAAAAGTAGCAAAACTTACCGCCTTTGCTGTAAGGTGAAGGTGGTACATCAAATGGAAGTTGTACGTTGAAACTCGACGAAATCTCTTTGTTTTGTTCTTTTCCTTTCACGTGGAAGTATTTGCTGTCAGGATCCTGTTTGGGAAGCCAAGAACATCCGTAAAATCGAGCGATACACGAGCGCATAGCCATACAACTATGCGCACAAATGCGTGGTGAGTTGGGTATTCATTTTATTGCAGATTCCACCCATTCTATAGTGTGTTCAAAGAGTGAAGTCCCGGTTTTCTGAGACATTTCGTTATTATGCCCCTAACCTGCTTGGATTGCATGCGTGTGTTTGCAAACAAGCAAAAAATTAATAGGCTCACCTGGTCTTTTGGTAGAAACAAAACGCCAATCTCGTACGAGCGTATCATCAGCTGCTGACCGTTCTTCTCGAGTGTCCCCCAAGCTGCTTTTGACAAATTAGCACTAGAAAGAAAGAAATTTGTTTATAAAGTAAGATGGGGAATAAGGAGAGAAGTTTGCATGCCATCCAAATATAATGACAAAAATTCAGTTGAGGAATTAATCAAGTGCTGCAACTTTGCAAATCTTCATCAAAGTACGCGAACAGTATCCAAACACTCCCAAGTACTCAAATTGTCACGCTAGCATTGCGTCATCAGAATACGTCACGCACTAAGCAACTCTGCTGACCATAATCGCGGCCTCAGACAATACAATACAGTGAACCCTGTATTAACCGGACTCCTTTTGGACCTTCACTAGTGTCCGCTTAATACAATAACACTTTTGTAATACAGTGTAAGATCAAAGACTGCTCATAGCACAATGTCTAGTCAGCCAATTTATCAATCTAGAATAATCTACTAAGCTTTAAAACGAACAAACGCTGAACAATGTTAAAGGAGTCTGAGCTGAGCTTTTAGAAGTAAAAAGCCCTTGAACTGTCCGCTTATTGCAGGTTCTGTGAAACAAAATGGCTAAATGTTGGTGTCCGCGTCCGCTTAGCAGAGGTGTCCGCTGACTGCAGGTTTATTTTACAGTAAATGTAGGAAGAGAATTTTGGGACTCAAGCTGGTGTCCACTTAATAGAGGGTGGCCGCTTAATATGGGGTCCGCTTAATACAGGTTTCACTGTATTTCCAAGAAGTCTTTTGCCACTGTTTCAAAACGAGTCTGGGTGCAAAAAATTCCAAATGAAAATGAGTTTGATTCACACTGAAAAGATGGACGTTCCATGTGAAACGCATTTGCAAATCAACAGTCTCTGACGCACATTGAAAGGCTCGCTTTGACACAGAGGCAAAAGGCAACTCGGAAACGGACTATTCTTTGAGACAGCCGCGATGTCGGTATCAACTTATACATGACCCCGACTGAATTATCCAAATTAGTCAGTTCTAATTACCTTGTCATAAGAAACCAAGCCACATGGCTCCACTCAGGGGATATCCTGGTGTAAGTCTTAACATGAGGAGAGGCGCGACTTCTACCACAGCTGCGAGATTTCCATGAGCTAATACAATAAACGCATGTGAAATTAAAGAAATTTGGAGAAACGAAATTGGGATCTATCATTGATAGAACGCCATTCAGTCAATCAGTTCGTCAATCAGTCCGTCCCGGTCCGTCAGTCAAAAGTCAATTAGCCACTCAGTCAATGTTTCAGTTAGTGAGTCAGTCAGTGAGTCAGTCAGTGAGTCAGTTAGTGAGTCAGTCAGTCGGTCAGTGAGTCAGTCAGTCAGTCAGTCAGTCAGTCAGTCAGTGCACCAGTGAGTCAGTGAGTCAGTGCGTCAGTCAGTCAGTCAGTCAGTCAGTCAGTCAGTCAGCCAGTCATTCAATTACCCAGGCACGCAGTCAGTCATTCAATTCAATTTTAATTTAAACTCTCACAAACATTTTACAGAGGTGTCAGAAAATAATTTAATTTTACAAAGGTGTCAGTGAGTCAGTAATTCAGTTAGTCAGTCAGTCGGTCTCTCAGTCAGTCATGTACAAGACAATAACCAAATTACAATATTAACGAGAAGGCCAATCAACACCTTACTTACCAAAAGAAACTTGTGAGGTAAGGTTGTTTCACTGCTGTTTTAGAGCTGTACGGCAACGAACCACCAGCTTAGAGAACAGAACAAGATTGAGAATTCGACTGAAAAACGTCTCAAGAATAAACTATAGTTTAAACAACATCAGTTGACAACGTTTTTTTGTGGAACTGGATCATTGGCACTTTAATAAAAACCCGCATCTATATGGAGCATATTTGTTACTGAGGGGCAGAATTAATTGTCACATTACATCTTTAAGGCAGGCATATTGGACTCGCTAGTCTCTTACATGTATTATTTAATGGGCACCTAATCAGTTTAGCTTCTTATAGTTATTCTAGGTGCCCTGTTACCTTTTCTTTCGTCAAATTATAATATATATAAAAACTCTATTTCATTTTGATGAGGTACAAATAAACTATTGTTGTTGTTGTTGTTGTTGTAGGTTTACACCAAGACATGCTTTTCGGGGTGTGTGAAATTGTTTCCAACATAATTAACTGTTGGTCCTTTGTGAGAAAAATGGCTGTTAACTAATACTAAGTACCTGGATAGCCTTCCAAACTCTGCCGAACATTATCCACTGTGGGAAAAAGCTGAAGGGGAAAATGATTTCCAGAATTTAAACCCAATAATATAACAAACGAAGGAAAGGTTAATGTAAGTTCTGGAATACTAAAGGTGAAGTATTAATACTTCAAGAAATGACATGAAGGTAGTGTTTAAAACAGGTGAAAGACAAGAGTCACGTAATTCACTGAAGTGAGATTCAATAATTAGCTGAATTTCTACACAAATTCTAATAATACAAACTGAAGATAAGTATACAAACCAGATGCAAAGCGGGCCTCGACATCATGTTACCAGAACAAGTAGCCAGGCTTTGTAACCACTCAGCACACAGCCACCGATCTTTGTCATTGCCAAGAGATCCTATGCTAGAAAACTGACCAATCACGGGCCACTTCGAGCTGACGTCATCTGAACTAGGACCGTGCTGGTGAAGCAACTAAAAAGTAGGAAATTTTTAGTTCTTTGTACATATGAATCCATGACTAAACGAGAGCCAAAGTCAACACACGAGTTGTGTTCAAACTCCACTCTCGTGTTAGTCTGGCGCCTAGCAAGCGTTTCCGGACGAACAAAAAAGCTTTTTCTTTTATTCTCTCGGCTTAATTTCCGCGCAAACAGCAGGCAAGAAACTCTTCGCTTGTATGTATAAGCGTAAGGGAACGCTTGCTATTCAGGCTTCACTCGGGTAATCGCTACCCTTGAGCGCTCTGAAATATTTCGAACTTTTTCAAATTTGTATGAAACTTTCTCTTCTCGCTTGATTACACACTGGCCATTATCGCAGCTATAAATGTATCTTCGTCCAAGTCGACGTTCTTCAACACTCATTTTTGTTTTTTGAGAAAGCTAAGACTCAGTTACATTTTAAAATCAACTCAAAACAACGAACGTTTCAGACCGTTTGCCGCAGAAAGAGAGCACAACAACACCCACAACGTTGGGTAAAGAAAGAAGAAATGTTAAACATGGCTTCATTATAAATTGTTCGTCACCTTACGCAGTTTAAGATGGCCCCACTTGGTTTTATTGAGTCCTGTATGACGTCCCGGAACTGAAGCTATCAAACGAACCCTGAAAAAAAAAAAGGTAGTATGGTAGGTAAAGTCTGAATACGAGCCAAGTGGCTCATCAGGCCGGAGCTTATCCCGGTTTCTGTAGCATGAAGCGACTAGGAGTATTTCAACTCCCCCCTGGATGAGATGCTAGTCCATCGCAGGGTTACCCCCAGCATTAAATTCGCCGGTACCCATTTGCGCACCTGGGTGGAGAGAAGTACTGTGAGAGTAAAGTGTCTTGCCCAAGAACACAACACAATGTCCCCGGCCAGAGCTCGAACCCGTACCAGTCGATCCGGAGACGAGCGCACTAACCATGAGGCCATCGCGCAAAAACCAAACAAAAAAAATTCATTCTCAAAAATCTTGGGGCGCTTTTCAATTGAGTGTCAAATGTAATCTAGAGATATTCTGGTTTCGCTCTGCCTAGTGTGCTCTTATTGGTTTTCCGTGGTGATACCATTTAGCGCCACGGGCGCTAATTTACTTTTGGTAGCTCTAGGAATTTGAGAGGGGTTGCTTATAAGGAATGGCGCAGTTATGTCGTTTTGAACATATACTTCTTAAAGTGGCACAATTAACAAGAAAGAAGGCGCTTATTGGAAGACTGCGGTAATTAACAATCTCACGACAACCACTCAACCAATCAGATAAAAAAATCAAAACCAGACGTCACTTTGTCGCGTGCTTGGCGCCAGTGACCTACAATGGTTTCGAGTTTTCATTGGTTTGTTGAGTTATTTTCGTTTGTTGTGATTGGCTGTTGCAACTGCTTTAGTTTTGGTCTTATGCGACACTCAATTGAAAAGCAATCTAAAACAAATTGTTTGCAGTTACCAACAAACCAAGTCCACGTCTTCCGTTTTGAAGAGCGTTTTCGAAAAGCTCTGTTTTCGTGACGGATTAGTGTGGACGATAGACCTAACCGTAGAAATAAAGCTGCGTTTTCAAACCTCTCCGGCGTAGTGTGGACGAGGTCATAAATGTGTTCCACATCCTTTTTGACTGGTCGATATAAAGCACAGCCTTCATTCAAAACAGTTACCTTGCAGAGGACATGTCATGTTCTCGGATGTGTTGTTTCCACTCGTCCAGTGCTGTGCCTCCATATGCTGCTAGGTAATCCTGACAGAGGTTAAACCAATGAGAGAGGGCAAAAATCAATTAGAAATCACACTTATTTATTCAGGATTTAGAGTCACGCCCCGTCCACACTATACAGGAAAAATTGGAAAACGCAACAAACACCGGCCATTTTGGATTTGTGTTTGAGGAAAATTCTGGCAGGGATCACACTGTTATCGTGATGGTTTCGTTTCCGAAAAGCTCTGTCCACACGAAAATGCAAAGCCGGCGTTTTCAAATTTCTACGGTTTGAGGAGCGTTTTCTAACAGGTCCGTTTTCGTGACGGATTAGTGCATTTTCAATTTCTCCCGCCTAGTGTGGACACTACCTTAAATGTAATGCACGATTGTTTTTGCACAGTTCAGAAGAGTGAGAATTTTCAAAGAAGAAATTACCGCTTGCTATGAAATAAACTGTGTACATGAAAGCGACAATGTGAGCTTGTATTTAGATTTCGCTTTGAAGGACGGTTTTTAGCTCTCAACCACAGAATTTGTTTTTCATTTTCTAGTTTTTTCCATTATTATAGTGTTGTTCATTTGAAGGCTGTATAGATTTAGTTTTGAGTTTGAAAGTAATTCGGTTAAATAAGGACTGTTATTACAAATGAAATACTCCAATCCGCACCCCTAACTTTGCCTAACGGAAAGTTAAAAGACATTCTGTTTGCTAAGCTACCCCAATAATAAAACAGAAAGAAAGTAAAGCAGCAACAACAACAGCAAGTCCACCAGACACTGAGCCTTTTGTAGAAGACTACGCCGGAGGAATTTAAAAACGTAACAATCACCGGTCACTTTGCATTTGTGTTTGAGTAAACCTTGGGCAGGGAAATATCGCGATTGTCGTACTGTCGTCGTTTTCAAAAAGCTTTGCCCGGCGTTTTCAAAATGTTTTCCGTCCACACTAAAGGTCGACACACACGAAGGGCTAATCCCTGCGACTAATCCCTGCAACAAGTCGCGGGGACAAGTCCCATCGTGTGACCTGGTCATTTTTGCTTCAAAATCTAGTCCCACTAGTCCCACGAATTCAAACCAGTTTGAATTTTTGGGACAAGTCCCTGCGACCTGTTCCTCAAATCGCTTCGTGTGAACTGTTCGTGGGACAAGTCCCTGTGACCGGTCCCTTCGTGTAAACTCTTCAGGGGACTGGTTGCAGGTACTAGTATGCTCCCTCATCATAGGCCTGCAATGCGCTCGTGTGTGCCGACCTTAAGATGCAAAGCCAGCGTTTTCGAATTCCTCCGGTTTGAAGAACGTTTTCAAAGAGTTCCGTTTTCGTGACGGGTTAGTGTGGACGGTAGGCCTAACCGCGGAAATAAAGCCGCGCTTTCAAATTCCTCCGGCGTAGTGTGGACGTGGCATAATTAATTTTATTCTATTTAAGACACATTGTTAATCGCTTACCAATAAATCCTCTTTGAAATTAGTTGTTGAAGAATTTTTGGGCTGTGCGACTGAGTCCTTCGTAAGTTTTGGAAATAAGGGACTCATCCAAACCCTACAAATACAGCGTGCTTACACATGTAAGAGAGTTGCAATTCAAAAATCTCAAAGCAAGAAGGAGCTCAGTCTGTATGTTAGGGAAATATTTCTTCCAAAAGTTTCGGTTGAACGAAGTTTTATTACTAGTCTAATAAAACACAAAGAACGGGCAATTTGGATAACAATGTGGTAAATTAGAGTCATAGTCAATGAAGGCGAATGGTTATAAAGTATGATAAAGTTCTTTGTTGTATGTTTTTTTCTTTGTTTGCACTTTTGTTTTGCCTTGACTGCACCCAAAACACAAAAGTACATTACTTCCGACTGAGGAACTAACCAATAGAAACGTTTTGATTGTGTAATTAGGGAGGTTAAGCAAACCACGGCAACGAGAACGTCACCAAACAAAAGGTTTAATGAGCAAAACAACAGCTCTGCACGTGCGTTACAAATCTTTGTACATTTCTTTGCCGTCCTCTGCAAAACAACAACGTGAAATGACTAAGTTCTGCGAAGTCTGAGGAAAGCGAACGATGGAGGCTAATTCTTTGTATTTCAAATTTCGAAAATTTCATTGCATATTTAGCCTGAGCACGTTTGTAGAACGATTGGCGTACTGAACAGAACTAGACAATTCCAAATATAAAGTCACCTTTCACTAGGCGTCGTCTTCGGCATCGCCGTCGTCGTTGCTTAAGCTCCCTATTAATGCATAGCAGTGGCAGATCTAGGGGAGAGGACCGGGGAGGGGACGGCCCCCCCCCCCCCAACTTAATTTGGGTAAAAATATAAATCGCAGAAGAAAGAAAAGCCGGCAGAGCAAGCAAAAATCCCCCCCCCCCTTCCCCCCAGCTCAAGGTCTGGATCCGCCACCGTATAGCATAAGATCACAAAACAAACGCTTGTTGTGCACAAAGGTAGACCTCTCAACATAAATCTTGGTATCTTCGTTTGCTCCTTTCAATTTTGCCATGCTCGAAACTACTCCCCTCTATTAACTACGGTTTGCTTATTAAGGAAAGATTCCTCCTAAAGGTTTCTGTTGAACCAATGTTTTGAAACAAGCCTGAAGTAACACACTGAATGCTCAATTTGAACATAATAGAATTACCTTGCAGGATATAACCAACCCATGAATTTCTCGTTGAAAGTTGGCTCTAAGAAGTGAGATGGAGGACCACATGAGGCAAAGAAGGGTAATATTTTCGAGTTTTTTTGCCTTGTGTGGTTCCCCAAGTTCTTTTCTTAGGGCTAGAGGGCTAATGCACAGAAGAAAATAATTCAAGAGTTAAACTAAGTTATGACAATCTAGAATAATGCGTATATCACTGTAGTTATTTGTCTGAATAATGATTCTTATCATCTGTACCCTTGTGTTTTTTGGTCCCAGTCCATGGCAATCAGATTAGCTGTTGTGATGACCACTTTAATACCCTCTTTATACAACAATAGCATCATTTTGCTGAAAGTAAAAACAAAAACGTTTCAGTTAAAAAGGTTCAGAGGCCCGTTTCTCCAAAGCCCCAGAAACTTTTCGGGCACGTAAAGCCATTTTTAGTCCATCTGTATCTAAAAACGGAGAAGTGTATATGCCTGAAACTTCTTGTATGAAGGGAAATTCTCTTCATATTAAGAATACGTGAATAAAACAGCTCTGTAATTGTAAGGTTTGAGATTTTGCTATGGCTTTACGGGCCTGAAAAGTTACCGGGGCTTTCGAGAAGCGGACCCTAGGTCCATTTTCAAGTCTGCATAACATCAGGCTGACTAGAAGTACTGTGAGGTTTCATCTAAAAGTCAACCTGACAGTACAGGCACAGTTTATACACCTGGGTGGAGACTCCAATTGTAGGCACAATTTCTGTTGATCTCTTAAACCTAGGTGGATAGGAGGCACTGTTGGAGTGAAGTGTCTCGCTCAAAAATGCAAAACAGTGGCCTCAGCCAGGGCTTGAACCCGCACTACATGATCCAGAATGTAGCCACATGACCACACCTTTCAAGAAGTGGTCACAATCATTGCACCTTCATATTATTTCACTGCATCTACCTTTTCAAAATAGTAGAACCTCTAAAAGTACAGTGTAGTTGTAGTAAAAGTCAACAAAAATAAAACTAATCATAGATTTAATCATGGGTGGTTTTACATGTACTTCATCTACTGTAAATGTCTTGGCCACAAGCTACACTATATCACCAAAAGGAGATAAGAGAACTATAAAACAGTTCTCCCTGGAATCAAGTTTTGTGTCTACTAAGAACAGCACTGGACAAATGTTAGCAGATCTATTTTATCCTTTCCAGGGCCTTGCATACATGATAAAGCTACCCGTTCATGCATGAAGGCCCTCAAGGCCCTAAATGAAAGGGTTAACTAAGGTCCTTGTTTTTAAGTGGCCAAGGGCACGCTCTACTGCCTAGCTCTTGATATGAAACTTTTCTCACAAAAGTGGGGAATAGATTAGGTGAATACTGGAAAAGAATCACCAAAATGAAATGATTCTATAATTTATAGATTCCATTCTGAAATGTATATAATAATTAATTAGACCGAAAAATATCAATACCATGACTAACCTATGATGTGTTCCAAAAGCTTCCAACCTGGCCTGCAAAAATGCAATGAATGTATATCTGACCATATTCGCAAAAACATGCCCACAGTTGACTCAAAGACAGTCCCAGCAGCCAGAAGTGATCTGACCAACCCCCCTGGCTAGTAGATTGGCCCGTCATGAACGCACATGGCATGGACCTCTCCAGCAGGGTGCCATGTCAACACAGAACCCTCAAACAAGGTTCAACAACTGAGCAAAATACCCAGCAACACAGTCAATATCAAGGTTATTTGGCACTGAAAACTCAAAGGCTAACTAGCTAAGTGGAGGTGTCAGTACAAGACACCCTCCCCTCCCCCCTGCTTTTGACAGCTGGCCACTAGCAAACCACCAGCAGGCGGGCCAGTGCCTAGGCCAGGCCTTGACAGATCCCCCCTGGGTTTAAAGTCACTGGCTCAGCCTGGATTTGGGCTATGCCCGAATCCAGGCGAAAACCTAGCAGGCATGTTTTTGCAAAATCGCTCAGATAATTGTTTGGCATAACATAACAGTAAATGTACACTGCAGATTGCTATTAACAAATAAAAAAAGCCCTATGCCCCTTCCTCACAGAGTAAAAATAATGACAGATGATTGTGTTGATCCAGAAAATATCCATGTACACTCCCCACAAAACGTTTTATGGTTTGAGTCCCCAGCCCTCAGAGAAATACTACACCCTCTCCCCCCCCCCCCCCCCACCACCACCTCCCTCAGAATTTTCCAATGACCTTTTGTGAGATGGATAACCTTGTGGATTTGCAAATACGACAGCGGGGAGAGCAACTACTGTTGAGAGGAGGGCTTTATAGAGCTTATACACCTGGCTATAATTTTAACCGTTTGTTTGTACATTGTCACTTACGGCAAACAGTTGGATATTTGGATATGGCTCAGCCTCTCTTTGAAGTTCAGCTTTCGCTTCCCTCTGATTTCCATGAACAATAAGCAAAGGTTTGGACCTTCAATACACAAACAAGATTTGCAACATCAGCTGCCTCTGTAAGGACTGACAGACTATACTAAGCACTGAGTGTGCTTTTGTTTTGTTTCTAGATTCACATGTTGGTTATTTATAGACAGTTACTATTTACATAATCCAGGAAATGCATTTGGTTTCGTAACCAATTAAAAGAAAGGGAAAAAAATAAGATGATAAATAAGTACAGTTTGGTTACCTTTTATCTTCAGGATACTGCTCAATCAACCAAGAGATATCAAACATGTAGTTAAACTGGAATATCAAGAACAGAGACGATTTATATTTTCAAATTTTGTGCTGACACAATAGGGAATTTAAGAAACCACAATGGTAATGCCGAGGACAATGACTGTTAAAAAATGAACCTATATTTTACCTACGAATCTCACGATACCCTAAAGTCATTTAGTTTGTTTCTCACTGTCAAAATTACCTCGAAACTGAATATGGAACACAGTGTTAAATTCAGAATATAAATTTAAAAAATTAGCCGTTGTCGTTCACCTTCTCCAGACAATGCAGAATTTGGTCATTTCACATTGTTGTTTTGCAGAGGATGGCAAAGAAATGCACCAAGAATTATAACGCACATGCACAGCCATTGTTCTGCTCATTAAACCTTTTGTTTAGCGACGTTCCCGTTGCTGTTGCTGCCATGGTTTTCTTAAACTCCCTAATGTCTAGAAAGGGTGGGAGATATATGCTTCTTAAACTCATCAAGAAACTTATCAAATAAAGAAAAATGAAATCTTACTCGTGCAGGTAGTATGAAAATCCGATTTTATTTACCATAACAGAGTTCAATATTCTTTTATTTCTCATTTTATTCATTAGTTCCAGTTTCAATTTCGAAAAAAAAAGATCAAACATTGGAAACTGTGAGTCATCCATCACACTTTCAGGCAACACAAATTTTGTCAAAAAATACTACTTAACACTATATGGCAATTCAAACCTCTTGTCTTTTTTTTTTTTGAAGTCTGACAAAATGCAGATCCTTCTGTTTGATATTACACATTACTTTTTTCTTCTAAAGAAAACAAGGAAATTTTCAAGGAAAATTTAATTTGCAATGACAAAATACAACCGAAACATTAAATGTGCATTTTGTAGTGTGTAGAAAAATCTTAATAAAAGAAAATCATGATAATTTGCTTGCTCATTGAATGATTTTTATAAGAATGGACATTACAGGGACATATGTGCATACCTGCGCTGATGCTTTCAAGTCACCCATGTCATTTGAAAGAATATCTAGAGAGACAGAGACATCATGAGGTTATTTGCCACGGAATTATGGGTATCTGGCAAAACACATTTTGTACATGTAATTGTGAACTGTAAAAAAATGTGAACATCCTAACAAAAGTTGTACTAAATTTACAGTCACGTAAATCATAAAACCAAAACCAAAAGGGTGCCAAATGCTCTGGGGTTGTTCCAGGGGTTGGTAAATCCTCACTCCACAGGCAGTATTAAAATTTCAAATACCTCCTACCCCTAGGATTAAGATGTGAGTAAGTGCTTAGCTATTACCCAGGGCAGGGACACAGCTGGAATTGACTGGTGCATTAACAAGGTGAGCAGCAAGTGTAGTACACTAAGAAATAGTCAGGGGTTTCATTAATTAACATCTTCAGCAGGAGGACAACTGGTTTTCACAGGCGGGCAAAACTTTTTAGACTGAACTTCTTTAGATGGTCAGACCAGGCAGGCAAAAAAATCCTCACGGCCAGTTAATTTGCCCAGTACCCAGCCCTTAATGAAAACCCCGGATAGCAATACTACATTGTGTACAGACCCGTAACACAATATAACTATCTGTGTCCACTTGAATAACTATTAATAATAACATTTCTTTCTTTTAAAATTCTCTTTGGTCCATAAGGTCACATGCAATATCTTAATTGCTCATCACAACTCAAAACTTTATACACTCTCAAATTACATGCACATGCACATGTACCTTTAATACCAATAGCTAAATTTCTGGCATTGAATTCTGGAGGAATTCCACGCACTCTGGTCAACAAAAATGGCAAACAACCTTCTTCCTTGTTATTGGTGTTTTTGGAGGATGATGATGCAGATGACCCACTTGACTCTTCTCTAACATCTAGCTTCTGTCGCTTGGCTGGAGGAGAGTTCTCCAACTCTTCATTATCGTCATCAGTTTCAGAGTCATAATCTGTGTTGAAAGTTGAATCAGGAAATCAAAGTCAAATACGAGAACATACTCCAACTACAATAGGCATCAAAAGAATCAGTATATGTAAAATTATTTAAACCTTACCGTCGCTTTTCTTCAAATTCCTTTAGATTTCTTTTACATTTAGTTTGATCTACAGACACTCAGGGGCAGATCCAGGATTTTTCTTAGGAGGGGGTGCACCACTATTTTACTTCAATACTAATAAACCACGTAGTTTTTTTTTTTTTTTTTCTTGTAGAATACCAGTTATATTAGAAAGTGGCATGCCATTTCAGGGGGGGTGTTGTGCACCCCCTGCACCCTCTCCCTAGATCTCCCCCTGGACACTGCAAGCTATTGAAGACTTGGACTGTCAAATTACTGGCCTGGGTAACTGATGGGTATTCCCATGCAAGTGCTTTGTTTCAGTGGTATAGTTACAGACACAGCTCAGTGATACTAGTGACTACAAGTTAGAGAATTTTCACAAGCAGCATATTTACAAGGGAAAATCTCTCCCTGCCTCATTACTTATGGTACTGGATGCCGCACACTTTTGTCAGCTTTATTCATGCAATTAAATAAATTTAGCAAATAAAAGGGAAAGCCGCCTGAATACAAAACTTGACTGTGTTACATTCCAAGCAACACTTTAATTCATGGTGCCGACCTTTGAAATAAATACACTCAATCCTCTGTCCTAGACAAAGTTATTTTAAGTTTTCTTTTTCCTTAATGGGAATTAGGGTTCGAAACCCTCACTGGCACCCTTTTTACCCAGGCCAGGCTTTGTCAAGTATCCCCGCCTGCCCCCAGCCCCCTTTTTTACCCCACCCCCAGGACAAAGCGATACACCGAGCAGATTAGCCGAGTTGCAACGAGAGTCAAGTTTTAAGTGTACCTTTCACTTTGAGCTTCCATTTAAGTTATTAAGTCTTCACAATGGATTGCAAAATTAAATGCAAAGCTTCTCATAATTTCGGTCTTATCAACAATATTATTCATTCCTAATTTCATTAATTTACTTATACATACCTGGATGTCGATATTCCGCAAAATGAGCAGGATTCTTACGATAACAATCGGCTCCATACTTGCATATCGGTCTGTCGTCGTACTTTCCGTCTCTTGTTTTTTTCTCCTTGGCCTCACTCATTCTGATGATCGGGTAGTTCTTTCCTAAAAATCTGAAAAGTGGCGATTTCGGGTTTTTAGCTCTCTCAGATCAGTAGAGAGCGATAGGTCTCTTTCCTTAATAGGTTTTGGAACTATTTCAAACCCAAGATGAGTTTTCTTAAGCCAGTTTTAGGAATCCGATAAAGCGACACAAGATTTAACTTTTGCCGCCATCTTCTTTCTGTTACTAAATATCGCAGGCGCAGTTTTCGCATGCGCAAAGAGAAACCCGCCATGTTTGGATTTTTCCGCTTAGAAAGATTTTGCGAGTAAACGGTTATGGCGGAAGTTCATGTTATTGGCGAAATCATCGGTGCAAGTGGATTTCCCTCGCATAATCTATACTGTAAATGGTCTGTTCATGTTGACGGACTGTGGAAACTATTAGCTGGGCAAAAAGAGGGCCAAACACAAGTTGACAATCCCCAAAATGAAGACTGTGCGAGCTGGTGTCATCCCATCGACCTGCATTTTGCCACCAAAGGACTGAAAGGTTGGCCAAAGTTTCACTTTCAAGTTTGGCACCAAGATTCTTATGGAAGAAACGAGATCTACGGTTATGGATACTGTCACGTTCCGACCTCTCCTGGGACTCATCAAGTTGATTGCGTGACTTGGAGACCCCTTAGCTCAAGTAAATCTGAACAGCTTCGTAGCTTTTTCGTTGGCGGCTCGCCCCAGTTGAAAAATTCAGACGTTATTTACACTGGTGGAGACAGATATAAACTGAGAACTATTGCTATGGGGACGGTACATTTGCAATTGGGGGTCATAACGAGAAACTTTGACAAGTTTGGGGTGGAATGCTAAAGGAAATTATGATGATGAAATGCACATCTCTCAAAAAGTCAGTAACAAAACACAACAAGAAGAAGAAGCTGTTCATATTACCTCAACTTGTACCTCAAAGCTGCCAGCTTGTATATGCTTACGCAGGAATGTATTTCAAGAAATTTTAAATGTTTACTTTCCAGACTAGCAAACATGCAAAAAGAAAACAAAAATAATTTGTGCTGATGGCATATGTTTTAACTTGGGACAGCTACATTTCACTTTATATCCACACCCCACCCATAAACGACGTAAGTCAAAGTTCCCAACCCCCCCCCCCCCCCTCTCTCTCTCTCTCTCTCTCTCTCAAAGAAAAAAGATCAAGGCTGTGAGTTAATGGCTCCATCATTTCTTTCCCCCTTGGACTAAAATCAGCTTTCTTCCAAAACCTTTTGGAGATATTTAAAGGCTTGTTTATATTAAATTTTTGATTTCTACTATGATAATATAACTTGTAAAATCATATTTCAGGCAAGTGCAGGGGTTTCATTAAGGTTTTCAGCACGAGGCAACTGGTTTTCACACATGGACAAAACATGTTGAACTGAACTCCTTGATAAGAAAAATATTTCTCCAGATAGTCAAACCAAGCGAGCAAAATCATCCTCACGGCCGGTCAATTTACTTGAGAAGTCCTCGAAAAAAAGTTAAAATTTTATGTATGAAATTTCAGGAAAAAAACACTGTAATAATAAAGTTATTTTCTTCAGTAATTGTCTTCAAGCATAATGTGGTAACTTGTAGTTTTTATTTGCTATTTTTAAAGCTTGCAATGTTTGCCACTCTGTTCAGAATTTAAGAAAATGTACTGCTCTATAATTTGGGGAATTTGAGTGATATGGACAAAGACCTCAACTAACAGATCTGTTGCATTACTTTTTCCTCCATTTTTGGCACACCAAACATGTTTACTATTCATTTGAGTCCTTTCATATGGGAAATTTTAGCCCGGACAGCCGCGATGAAATTCAAAAAACAAATCCAAAATGGTGTAGCGCACTGAACTATAGGCTGACAAAAAGCTGAGGGTCCTGGCCTTGTCTTGACAGTGACATCAGTTTATTCAATCAAATAAATAAAATGTTTACTACAAAACCTGGTAAATGGACCAGGCTGACAATAAAAGCAAACTTCAGACTATAAAAATTACACTGGAATGCCAAGGGGTTCTGAAAACGTTGTGCTAAAGCAAATGTTAACTTCTTTAAAAGAACCTAAGACAAGATCATGGCAGGATATGAGTCTGCCCCAAAATGTACATGTAAAATATATTTATGTCCATTGCAAGTTCCAAAAGACCATCTTCTTTTAGTTTTATTTAATATGTATTCAAATAAAATAACATCTGACTTCATGAGATGACCTTTTTGTGTCATCAAAAACCTTTTAAGGTCAATAAGGTGATTCCTCAGTATTGCATTGCGCATCCCTACTGCACACGATTTTCACGTCATTAGCGCATGCACACACACAATGTAAGAGATTTCCGTCAAGCTAAGCTTGACAGCAAAATTAATGCTTGCTTTCTTTTAAACAGGCACTGTAAGGTACCTTTTTTTATTGCATTAAATTAGTCTATAATTCATTGCCATTCCACTGAATGAGTAAGAAAAAATTTTGATGTCAGGTAAAAAAAAATAATGCCAAAAATGTTTACTTACCCTTTCACTCATAACCTGAACCTTACCACCCCTAGAAGATACACGCTAGAAAAACTTTTAGTCAACTCTGATCTAAGATGAACATTTTGGCCAAGAAACATCAAATTGTTCCTTTAAGATGATGCAATGTATCTATTGAGACATTGTAATATCAACTCCATGTCTTTGGCCAGTGATACCCCGAAAAGTAGCAGCATTCAGAAAAAGAAAAACACACTTACTGGGTACCATTACACGGATTTTTGATGTACCTTTGACAAAATATAACTCTTAAACAAGCACCGTAACATATGTTTTTTATCGCACATGTATATCAAATACCTGCATTATTAGGAACAACCACAAAATATTTGAAAAAAATCTAACATCAAGTGTTATTTCTAGGGAATCACCTTAAAACTAAGTGGCCAGTTCTGAAAATTGACATAAATACTGGTAACTGGCAATGACTGTATCATCCATAATGGACTGTCACTATTTTCTTCCATCACTTACATGTAGTAACATAATACAACTTCCTACAAATTGTCCATTTTATAAAGAAATTCACTTGTAGTCTCAAGATTTTTCATGCTGTCATAGCAACAAGAAGATGAAGTACTGTTAATCTGCTCATCGATAGAGCGGTTTTCATTTGAGTGTTAAAATTTAAAAAAGTGGTTTTGCATCAACTACACTACACAATTAATTGGCTTAAAAACTCGCACCACTTTTTCATCCAATCAGAAGTACATGTAAAACCAAAACCAATCACAACTTGTTCACACACCCTTTCACATGCTTTGCGTCAGCTACGCGTAATAACTTCGAGTTTTGATTGAGTGGTTTGGGTTTTACATGTATGACACTCAATTGAAATCCAATCGACTGTACATCATTTGCTTCAGTCATTCGACAGTTGCGTTGCTTGAACTGCAATTGGCTTTTTAAATTTCATCATCTTCAAATCCCAAGTCTTCCTCTGGAAAATCACCAACAGTAACATCCTTAGGTTTGATAAATCCACCATATTTTTGTGGACAGGTGAAATATCTCTTTCCAGCAACACTGAAAGGAAAAGAATATATTAAGCAAGATTACAAGTCCTAACAAAGGGTAGAGGATTTCAAGCTTAACAGTGTAAGTGTACCATTGACTATTTAATTAGCATAAATTACTGTTACACTTGAACCTCCTAAAATCATTGTCAGTAAAATATTGCAAATAAAACCCCTATTAACCGGCCACCTCCATCTCCGGCCACCTTTTGGTCGTCCCAATGAGGGTTTTTCTATTGTCTTTACCCCTATTAAGCAAGCACACAAAATTTAATACAACGTAGAATGACTTTGTTTTGACAAATAAGAGTCCAAAATAGAACTGATAAAAATTACTGTTTAAGCACATGCTTAATATGATCATCTTGACATACAAGTTCACTGTGCAATTAACCTGATGGTGAAAGATAGTCAAAATACATGAACCCCTATTAAGCAGCCACCTCCCATTTCCCAAAGGGTAGCCATTTAATAGGGAATCATCTGCAGTAGTTTGAAAACAATAGTTCCTACCTGCCATCATTTTTCCCAAAAGGTTCGTCATACTTAACACCAACCCACCAGCCTGGTTTGAAGTCTGTGTGGCCTTTAAATAATAACACCAAGACAGATAATAACAGTCAGCCTGAATTTTCTAGTTCATCCAGCAGCTCAGACAACATAAATATTTTGAGATCAGGAGATCCGGCTGAGATCTTTCTCCAACCCAATTCTCCCTGGGGGTTATGGCAAAAAGTGAAGCGAAAATGAAGTGAGATCAATTTATTGAGTTCTTAGGCAAGATACTTAATCATTAGGCTTAATGTCCTTCTATCCATCTTGGGAGTACGAATTTGTAAGTATCTACATGTAGTGTGGAAATGGTTATTAAGTCAGTCTTTCAAATTGGTGGGAGTAACCATTTACAAATTAGCATATCTCCCCCTAGGGGAGTTAAATCTGCAAGAATAATCCTAGCCTTGTTGTGCTGCAGAGACTGGAGTTAACCACAGACCATAAAGCTATTAGACCCCATGAAAAAGACATACAGTAGAACATTATTAATAGAGGTGTATAACAAATAGAATGACAGTCATCCAACAGTCAAACAACTTCCTTACCTACAAACATGACCACACCACGCCTAGAAGGTTGATTAGTAACTCTGACCTCACACCGAGAACCAACGGCAATAGCTTTAGCGGCAGCTTCTTCCTGTTGTTCCTTCTCTTTCTCCTGTTGAATTTCTTCAGGTGTTTTCTGTTTAAATTGGCCCAGCTTATTTCTTTCTTTGAAGGCTCTCACAGAGTCTGTGTAAAAAAATAATGCAATCATGTTATTTTCAAGAAAAAAAAATAGAAGTTGTGGCTCATGCAAGGGAATACATTTTTAGAAATCTCCATGAATAAAATTATTACAGGCTCAATTTTCATTTTATCAACCACTGATGCTCTGTACTGCATCTACATCCACGAAAACATGTGGCGTGGTCGTATGAACTGTTTTGATCAGGATGTGGCATTTAGTAATGTTAACACTTCGGAAAAACACACCAAATACGAGCAGGAAGAGTGAAAGCATTCTTTTCAGCCTTCATGGCAGTCGAAGAGGTCCTGGTACTTTCATTTGTACCTGAATTTTCTGTATTCACTGACAGTTGCAACTCCAGACATGATGTACTGGGAAACTAGTCCCGTGAAAATAATAAAAAAGTAAAGTTTCCATTTACATTTTGTTTAATTGCAATTCTTCCTTATTGAACAGGCAAGTAAAATTTTGCCAGGGCAGGTATGTCATCTGGCATACTTACCCAGCTGACAATTTAGAGAAAAAAAAACCCAATGAATTATTCAATATGGATCCCTGTTAATAACAATATTACTGTGCATGTCTACTCTTAGACTGCTTAAATTAAATACATTTAATTTACTATAGGGAGAAAAAAGATGCATATCTCTCTTACAAAACACTTTCCTAAAACAAGAACTACTGAATGAAGCTGAACTCTTGACAACAAGCTGTTCACTTAATGATACTGAATTGTTTGCTAGAAAAATATAGGCTTGCAATGCAAGTTATGGATTACACATGTAAAGGGCTTCGGCCTTGCATTGCAAGACTGAATGTTACCACTACTAGCCAATAATCCATGACCTACCAGTTCTCTTTGAATAATCTTCAGTGCTCATCTCATATTTTTCTACCGCAGATAAGTCTTCAAATTCTCCTGCCTTTTTCGCAGGGTCTTTATCCACAACCTTATGATTAGATCCAAAGTGTTTGTGTTATAATCATTTACTGATTGACAGAGTAAGGCTTTCGCTAGATTACTGTACATCACTGATGGATGGGTCCAAATAACGCTTAATTGATGAACAGGTGCTTGTAAGAATGAGCCAGATGGAAAGGTGCATTGTGATAAACCATGCTCATGTGATATTACGTGTAATAGCACATTAAAACTTATAAAATTCAAATTATCTTCAATACTCAAAATATAAGAATATTCGTAGAGGCACAAAATGCTCATCCCAGAAACAGAGAAAACCAGCAGTTTGTTGTAAACAGTCAGATATCCTCTCCGTATAACCAATTCTTCCTCTACCCGCCACAAGAGAAAACTGAGATCTGGGCAGCCAGAAAAAATTTCCAACTGTCTCATAAAAATTATCTGCATTTCTATACAGTATATTATAAATGTACTGGTGTTCAATCACAATCACAAATGCTGTTCTCTGATTGGCTGCACTACTCACTATTGATTCTGTTGCAGATAGTGAATAGCCTAGCATTGTGCAGTTGCTGACAAAATTGCGGCAGCTTCTTTGGGAGCTACTTTTTTTAAACGGAAAACACTTACTTTGTTTCAATTGTCAACAGCTTGTGCTGGGTCTGTGTTTTTAATGAGTATTTGTATAAATCTACTAGCATTCTATCACGAATGCTGTTCTCTGATTGGCTACGCTACTCAGTATCTATTCTGTGATAGATAGTCAGTAGCATAGCGGTGTGCCCTTGTTAACAAAATGACGGCTGTTGGCGTTTCTGAAGTGTCTGTAAAGAGGATTAAGATAAAGCTTTGAACTACTGGTAGATTTATACTAAAACAATTAGATTATTCACTCTCAATTTCTATGTATGATAGTTGATCATGACTCGGGCTGCACACTCGTCAACTATCACACAATAGAAATTTCTAGCTCATAATCTAATAATTATTGTTTAATAGATGTGCAGCTTTTGGCTCATGCTTTCTTACAGGATGTTTCCTAAATAGCTATACAGAAGTTTGTGTTACTGAGCCTCAGATTTTATCATGTTCTACAGGACTTAATAGAATTCCCACCTTACACTCTGGTAATTATAGACATTATACCATGCCACAGAAAATACAGCCAATCAGAATACAGGAAAGCCGTTGTGTACTCATCAGTATTACACTCAACCTTACTACTGTGTGCCACTCATATGTCTTATTGATTGCGTTGGCCACTGTATTTTCTATGGCATGTTACTACGAATCTACTAGCGTTCTATCACGAATGCTGTTCTCTGCTTAGCTACACTACTCACTATGTATTCTGTGATACATATAGATAGTGAATAGCGTAGCAGTGTGCCCTTGTTAAAAACATCATGGCCACTTTTTGGCATTTTAAAGTATCTGTGAAGAGGATTTAGATAAAGTTTTGAATGACTAGTAGATTTATACTAAAGCAATTAGATTATTTGCTCTCAATTTCTATGCGTGATAGTTGACGAGGGCTACACCCTCGTCAACGCCCTCGTCAACTATCATGCGAATCCCGAGCTCATAATCTAATTGCTTAATATAAAAGAGTCATGCAATGCTCTCTCATGGTATACCATGGAATATTATCCCACTTGTCACTTGTATTTTCTTGGTATACAGTCAATTGACTTGTGAGATGTTCCATGGCATACCAATCAGATGCCTTGCATAACTAGTATACAGTAAAGATGTACCTACATGTAATCTCATATTATTGTCAACTGGATAAGCACCAAGTAAAGCATCCTCGTTATTCAGAATACATAAGAACTTTCCTTCTGTGTCTAAAAGTTGAATTTCCATTGTCATTGCTGAGCAACCCGTGATGAGTTCCAGTTTCCCCTAGAAAAAAAAAAACAACAACAACAACAGACACATGTCATATATTCAGCTAGAAGAGATTGTCTAGGTGGTCTAAATATACCCAGTCTCTGAGAAAATCATAAAAAATAGTCATACTAATGCCTGGCAATAATGCATAGATATATACCGTTCGCTGGTAAAGATTGAGAAGTATTCCAAACCTGGTGCCAATCAACCAGATCTCAAATCAGTTCTAGAGTTTAGTTGTCATTTACATATGGTATGAAGCAACCTGAAGATGGGGGTGGGGAGGGGGGGGGGGGGATTACTTGTATGCATTTCCCTATTTAATTTTCACCTTTTAGTTTACGTCTCTCATCACTCAGTTAAAACAGATGTTTTTTTTGTGTTTGAAAGATGTTTTATACCTTCCTGCTTATCAACTCTTCCACCCATTTCCACCCCAATGATTAAGGCATTAACTTAATTAAGTTTATCTAACTCAGGTTGTTTCAAAATGCACAAAAATAATAAGAGACGTTATTGTAGTAATTTTAGGAACAATTCTAAATTCAAACATCCTCTTCGCTTCCAGTTTGAGATGGGGTATACAAATCAAGTTAATATGTAACTCTGATTTTCTTCAGCAAGGTAGGGGATTCCCAGACCCCAGTGAAGCAATCCACTCAGGGTATCCTTGGCAATTCACTGGTATCAATTGATAACTCTAACTAGAGAAAGGAACTGAGCGTAACTAGGAGCGATAGGATCACAACACAAAACAAGTTGCGAAGAGAGAGAGAAGAAAAAAAAAATGTCTACATGAAAGTGGCATTATAACAGATATCTGACATACACCCAACTGTTGTCGTTAATTTTGTCTGGTTTCCCAGTGATATACTCGCTATTCTTACCACAAATCGGAAGAAATGAAAGGAAAAAATTAATAAAACTTGTTAAAAAACAAATTTTAGCTAATTTTCTAAAGTTGCCAGGTTCAAAAACTCAATCTAAAACACAAGTTGATACCTTTAAAGTGGAGATCGTTTCGTTTCTTTGCAACCTCTTTTCTGATGTGAAAGAAGTCATTGAGCTTGTAATCTGAACAGACACGGTACTAGGAGTATCGATACCCGCCATTGTATCTATTTTTTGGAGCAAAAAATAGTGAAAGTGGTCGCGAAAATGTGTAATAAAGAGAGAGAAAGAGAGAGAAGAAATGACAACTCCTTTCTTTTATCGCGGGCTCAAGACCAATTCTCAACAAGGATTGGTTCGAATAGAACACGTGACGATAGTCAAAATATGGCGGCAAGAACAGAACGAACGATGTAAAAAACAGCGTCACTTTTTCATGTTTTATTTCATCAGTGGTAGGGAAAATGCGGCTAAATTGTGAAATATTGATCGTAAATCGATCAGCTCCTTCGCATAACATGCGAAACGCAAGCAAACCTACGCGTGCTTCTTTGGCCATCGGACGAAAAGAGACTTCAAAACATGTTGCAGTCGAGAACCGGAAGGCTGCTGTGTTTCTTTTAGTTTGTACTGCGAAGGAGAGGAACGGGGCAAAATATAAGGTTTGTGCAAGACAACCCAACATTTAACAAGATATTCGTAATGAACATAATATTTTACGTTCAAGTAAGGCTTAAGAAAGTGACTTGACCATATAGGCTGTTCAAAGCCTGCTAACCTTCTGTGTCTCCTGTCAGATTGGTTCATTTCAGATTTGTTAACTTGTTGATTCCTTCTCTAGGTTAAAGAGAACCTGCAGCAGGTGTTCTCAAAGTTTCTTGACAAAGGAAAGGCAACAATTCGATTAAAGGAACCTCCACATGATCTATTTATTAACAAGGTACTGATGTAAACTTTAGGTTAATATGTAAGCTTAGGGTATGTTCCTTTGGGGTGATCTGGATCAGCGATCCAAGATCACTCAGATCATGGTGCATCAAAGGAACCGATGAATCCACTCTGATCTCAGATTCATCGGTTCCTTTGGTGCACCATGATCCGAGTGATCTTGGATCCTTGATACTGATCCTGATCATCCCAAAGGAATGCACCCTTACCTACACCCCACCCCCACACTACATAGGAAGATAAGCTAAATATAGGACATCATAGTTTCAGCTTACAAATGGGGCAAGCCCAAAAATTGGTTTTCTTTGCACCCTGATCTATAAATTAACACTGACCCAGTTATTGCAGACCCCTGTATTTCAAGCTATTTTCTCTTCTTTTCTCTCTGGCAGTTTGAAAAAGACGTAGGTAGGGGGTAAACTCTGCATATGAGTTAAGTGGCCCATTAGGCCAGCACTTGTATTGTCTCTGGTTTCCATAGCATGAGGTGACTAGGAGCATTTCTACTCCCCCTGGATGAGATGCTAGTTCACTGCAGGGTTACCCCCAGCATTAAATTGGTCAGTACCCATTTGTACACCTGAGTGGAGAGAAGCACTGTGAGAGTGAAGTTTGTTGCCCAAAGTCACAAGATAATGACCCCAGCCAGGGCTCAGACCACTCAATCTGGAGTCAAGGGCACAAAACATGAGGTCACCGTGCCTCCCACTTGGTTGGTATTCAACAGTGAACTGTATCTGCAGTAAAACATTCAGAACGATGACGACTTGTTCTGAAATGCTTTGGGTGTAAAAGCAAGACCTCACCAGCAGACTATTTGTAGTGTAAGAAGTAGATTCTTGTTCTTTTAATCTTTTATTTACTTTTCTGATAGGCTGATCCATCAGGTCTCAAAACGTTTCTGTCGATACTTAAACTTGGAGACAAAGAGCTACAAAAGGTCAACCTGTCCTGCCTGGCTCCTGCAAAGATCTCAGACATAGAAAAACCCAAAACTGATATGGTGATCTCACGACGAGGTGATTATCCACTTGGGAAGCCTTTTCCAAGTACACTTAACAAGTTGACTGTTAACAACTGTGGACTTGTTCGAATTGAAGCCCGTATCCTGCAGATGAGCAGTTTGTCATGTTTAAATGTTGCCGACAATCAAATTAAGTCAGTGCCTTGCAGATTGACCAATTTGTCTGGATTGTCTGAGCTAGTTTTACGTGGCAACAGGATCCGGGAGTTTCCACCTTCACTCTGCACTGGGGCCTTGGCATCGTCTTTGAAGCTTTTGGATCTCAGCCAAAATGAAATCAAACTTCTACCTGTGGCATTTTGCAACTTAAAGAGCCTTGTTCATTTAAAACTAGATCAAAACCATCTCCTCATGTTACCAGTAAACATTGGAAAGCTTTCAAGTTTACGATTCTTCTCTGCCAGTCATAATCAGCTCAAGGTTTTACCTCATAGTTTATCTAAATTAAAGCTGGAATCAATGGACGTGTCACAAAATACCTTTCTCGATCAGGACAAATGGAAGATTGTAAGCAAGTTAACTGTTCCATCATTGAAGGAATGTGCAGGAATTGCTGTCAAGAAACATGGGTAAGTTTAAATCTAGAGATTGTTCATTATAGCACTGTTTGGCATAGCACTTCACATGGGAGGATATAAGGTGTGCTCCTCTTCCCCCCCCCCCCCCCTCCCCCTTTCACCACTACCACCACGCTTCCACCTGCATGGGTCAGAGACATTTGAGATCTTGGGCCTGATCAGGGAGATTTGGATTGAACATTAGCAATAACATACGAATTGGCTGTTTTCAATTTGGTTTCTAATAACATTAGGTATATGGGTACTGACAGGCTGTTAGGGAAACCTGTGGAGTACCTAACCTGAGTTAATGAGCATCTCTTCCGCGGGGAGAAGCAATACTCCTAAAGCACTTCACGACACGGGAAATGGGATAGTTTGCCAGTGTGGGCAGGTAGTTTGATTGCACCTTCAGATTTACCTCTACAGTAAATTCCAGATCAGGCCAAATGGCCAATATATAGAGATGGTCCTTATCCAAGTTTCTGTAGCATGAAACAACTAGGAGTACTGTATCTCTACATCCCCCAGGTGGGATGCCATTGAATCGCAGGGTTACACCCTGAGCATTAAATTTGCTGGTCCCCGTTTATAAACCTGGGTGGAGAGAGGGAGGACAGCAAAGTTTCTCACCCAAGAACATAAATCAATGGTAAGTGCCAACTGTTAGGCCTCCGCACCTGCACTAGCTGTACAGTCAGTATAGGTACATGTAAGCTAACAACATTAATTTAGTTCTCATTTCTTTTTAGGTGTTCATATTCCAAGGTAGTCATTCCATCATCCCTCTGTGTATATCTGGACACTGTTAAACAGTGCCTGTGTGGAAACTACTGCTTTAAATCATGTGTCCACTACATTGTGACAATCAACATTCATCACTTAGCCCATACAGTGGTGTCCGTGTGTCCAACCCAAAGCCACTTACCGGCAGAAGGCTTCCTTTGTTCCAGAAAGTGTCTTCAACGGTTGCAAAACAGTAAGAGACCATACTGGAGGTAGCTGCGCAGTGGCTTCTTAATCCATTTGCCCAAAATGGACGCAGGCCAACACTAAAATGCACAGAAACCTTTCCTCACTCCAACAAGGGTCTCTGTGATTGATATCAAAACAGTATGAGACTACACTAGAAGAAGTATATTTTTATTCAATGAAACTAAAAATGCTGTCAAAATTTGACTATTACGGCAAAGAGATTTTTTCCTAAAGTGTATGCCCTGTAGTACACTTGAATGAGCAAACAAAACTCAAGCAATTATCTGCCTCTGACCTGTATCTGCTACACAGATTGTAAGTTCCCTGCTTGTTGTACTTCAGTGGCACCGACATATTGTAAATGCTTCTCATACATTGTACATGTAGATAAATAAGATTAGAGTTAATAAATGTGGCTGTGATATTAGAGTTCATTAATTATTTCATTCTCAGAATGACAAAGCATTTAGAACAAAGCTTTGTTCTTTGAAAAAGGTCATGTCTGGAAGGTACTTTTTCTAAATCTGTTGAGATATGAACACTAGCTATTTAAATCAGTGTTACTGATGTGGACCGCGCGAAATAACCGTTATTATTAAAAACTGGATCATTAGATCATGCAACTCGAGAGTTTTCATTGGCTTAACCATCACAGTATATGAGCCATTACACCGTGCTCCACAAATATGGTAAGCGTGCACGTGAATTTTTCGGGCGTTTTTTTTTTTAGTTAAGTTTTCTATTGGCTATCTACAATCTCATATCCAGCGCGCGCTCGTGGAATAATTGTGTAAAAGTACCGAGCACGAATGGTCTGGATAATACGAGAAAACAGAAGGACTTTCGACGTTCCAAATCACCTTTTCTGAATGATGATAAATTATTCAAAACCCAGTCCAATTTATTCTTACCTGTCAAATGAAGCATGATATATTTCTAAATGCCAATACTTGTTTCGTATTTTTAATTCCCAGAACAAAAACACGGAAGTCTGACAAACTCGATAACACCACAGGCCATATTTTTACAAACGTACCGCGATAAAATCTTGAGGACATTTCTCGAACTTAAATTTTCACATTTTGCATTTTAATTTCTGGTTTGTTTTTTATGTTTTCCTTTTAAAACACGAAACAAATTTTATAGTCATTGGAGAAATTTCCCGTTGACACGATCTACAAAATTCAAACATTCTTTCGTCAGAAGGAACATCAATGCAACTAAAGCGCTACCTTACCTTACAAACTGGAAACTACCGTGAAAGATTTTAGCGGGGATCTACTAATGACGATAAGCTCGCAAAAGTTCTACTTTACCGGTAACATTCGGCACTTCTAAAAGAACTCGGAAAACGATTACAAGAAAGTCGAAGAGAAAAGCCCAAAGACATCGAAGTATTGAGTCTAAACAAGAGAACATGAGGAGCGAGAGAGTGAAACCCCCATATAGGCCTGGGAAACGTGTCTAAAAATAACTCGAGAGGGACTGCCTTAACAATCAGGCCCATATGAAGGATTAACTGTCACTTTCCATCCTCTGTTGAGCCAAGATTTGGACGGGGAAGGGGTATTTTTCGGTTTCAGCCCTCTTAAACGACACCACGTTTTGCAAGTGCAGTAAACAACCTCTAAAGAGAGGCAAAAGAGAGAGAGCCTGCGTTGAGGTTGTGTGTTGAATTGACGCCGTCGTGCGTGAGTAGCCTGCGTAGCTGGCCGTATTTAGCGCGCGAGTGCTTTTGTCTTCAATCCCGAGAGGGGATTGGCGAATTTCCTCGCGCTGCGCGAGGGGAAAAAATGACCAAATATCGCTTGCTCACGAATCCCGCCAGCCACGCAGCCAGTAGACCGTATTCGTATTCCCGGTATTAGACTGGAACTAGCTTGAAACTGAGGCTAATGCGGGAGGTGTTTAAAATGCAAATGATATTTATCGCTTTTTAATGATATTTCCCCGCAAGCTATTTCCAGTCCAACACCGAGAATGTGGTCTATTACAATTACGTTATGACGGAGACGCGATGTCCTGTTGTGATGATTATGTGTCGAAGAACCGTGCTGTAACTACTGAAAGTTTTAAAATCTGAACCTTTTCTACCTACCATGCCTCTCGCAAGTACTGGAAGTTTTAAACACTGCACTTTTTCTACCCTCCATATAACATTAATTAGCTGTGGTGAAATTCTATTTCAATTAAAATCCGTTAAGTAGTGGGCTTAGTTATCGTTCAGCTACTCCTGATTTCATTGTATTCGCCACCATTTAGAAATTCATCTAATGAATAAACAGATATCATTACAAGGAAGAAAAAAAATTCAATACCCTGCATAGTTTGAAAGAAAAACGATTCAAACGATAGATAAAAGCTTGAAATATTGTTAGGCTTTCGTGTGTTTGGATCGAGACCCTTGTCGCACAACTCCACAAAAACGTTGTTGAAATTTGACGTTTTTCAAAACATGTCTTAGTTGTAACAGACCTAAATCGACCGAAGCTACTTAACTTAAGGACGTTCGTGCCCAAAATGTTCCCACGCACAGTTTTTTTAAAGCTTGCCATACAGTAAGGTAAATACCAATTTTTGCCATAAAGGCCAAAAAATACGGGGGTCACCGTGCTCGTTTTGGAGATCAGGTGCATCGAAGACCATGCGTTTTTACAAGCTCTCGTTCTCCTAATACGATCTTAGCTTAAAAATATCAGCAGCAAAAGAAATTTTGATCAGGTAAACCTACTCAATTTAACACAAGTTAGTCTATTAAGTAATGTCGTTCCTTGAGGGAGAATAGGCCTTGAAAAAGAACGAATATTAGTAGTCTTTCCTATCCAAAAAGAATGAATATTATTAGTCTTTCCCATCCACATTCGAAGAAACCTTCGGTCGCATTAGGGCAGAAAATGCGAAATATTTGAAACTTCCCTCGTACAGATTTTTTTTCTGTTTTTTTTCTGTTTTTTTTTTTTCTGTAGGAAAGGAATTGATCTATGAAAAGAAAAGAGGGCGTCACCGACCATTTAAGAGAGTAAATTGCAGGCGAAGTTAGCTGGTGCCAAGCCTATACTTGCTTATCTTCCCTTCTTACAGCGCGCGCTTGATATGTATGACTTGGGTGACGTTGCAGCGTGAATCACGCGCGCAGTAAGGATGTGCAGAAACAATAGGCCTGAACGTCAGTCGCTATTCTAAGATTAAATTAATTTCGATAAATGTACGCTAATGAGGCATATAAAATATTGCGCTATCAAAAGACTTACCCTATTGTGACGCGCAAAGTTAATTGATTAATTGATAGATAATTTTTTATTGACTGATTTGAATGCGATCTGAAGCGCGCGCGCGCCAACAAAGAAAGTCGCACACGATTTGACACATGGCGGCAAGGACGCGCCTACAGGATCAATCCACACAGGAGGCAAAATTTAATATCTTAAACCCTGATGGCGCGTTCGCAGCCGAGGACGCGCAGCCAGGCTCCCTGCAGCAACACTGCCGCACGTTCATTTTGCAGGCGATGGGACTGAAGCGCTTGGCACGTATTGTCGATCTTCCGATCCCGAAGACGATGATCAATTTCTTAGCCAATCAGCTTACAGTGGACGACTTTTACGTCAACCGAAATAACTTGAACTCTCAGCACATTTCGCACTGCGTGTACCCGGCCAAGTGCCTTCTCGACATGTCCGAGGTATTGTTAAAGTGCGTGCCTCCCTGCTTAGCAGATGATCGCGTTAAATCCGCCATGGAGGCTTGGAGTGGGGTAAGCCATCCAAATATTATGCAAAGTCTAGTGCAGTTCAGCCAGGGAGGCACCGACATTATTGTATTTGAATACCCTCCCGTTGCCCTTCTGGACATTCTTCATGAGCGTAAAGGACTGCGGAGACTATTGCCGGAATACCTAATATGGAAAGCGCTTTGTGAGCTGTCCTCAGCCTTGAAGTACCTAAACGACAAAGGAATTATCTACGAAACTTCCACGCCAATCGACCGCATCTCTTTTGATGAAAACGGAACATTAAAACTGGACAGTGGCTTGTTGTACATGGCTTCTGCGCAAGACAACATGAACGCCATGGCTATGGGGGATAACGGCACGGGAATTTATTCCCCTCCGGAAATTTTGAAAGGACAGGTATTTAGCCCTGGAAGTCAAGTATGGCTCCTTGGGTGCGTGCTATACGAGCTCGCTACAATGGAACCCCCATATAAGATTGTAGGAACAGACATGTTTAGCGCTCTGGCTAACATCATGGAAGGCAGACCCCCTGAAGATATTAACGAGAACTTCTCCGAGGAGCTGAAAACCTTGATTCGTGACTGTCTGAATGGCGATCCCGACCTGAGACCGAACATGGACGAGCTCGCGAACAGGACATCTGTCGTTACAGAGAGAATGAAACAAGGCTACCAAGGGCCGGAAATTGTCGATTTGTAATTAAAGAAGCATCACAGCGACTCCTCTAAGTTGGAAGAAACTTAGATTAATCTTAGTTCAAGGAATATAAACAGTTCATTGCGCTGATAGACGCCACACTCTTTGAATCTGGAGTACATTTTAACACGTGTCAAAAATGCTAAAAGTTCCAAGTGAAAAGTACTACACTATCCGAAATTGCAAGAACAGTTTTGAAGTGGAAAAATACTAATGTTGATCTTACGTCGCGAAAAGCTGCACACGTTTGCTCCTTGCTCAAGATGTTCAATTTAAAATCCTGTACAACAGTTAACTTCAAGAGGAGATCACTCTTGGCTGCACTAAGTGCGAAACAAAAGTGTTGAAATAGTAATGCAAAACCGTTACGCTCTTTTTAGCTTCTAAACGGAATAAAGCTCGTTTAACTACATCAGCTTACAACAGAGTTATACTTGTATTTAAAAGTCAGTTCATCAGAGTTGACAAAGTCGTTAAAATTTGACAGCAACACCGCCGAAGTATAGAAGAAGCAAGGCAACATGAGTCGAATCCTCGATCAGATTTTGGCATATGTAGAGCTTAAAATTAACAAATCACTTTTTAAAGTTAAATTCAATGCACTCCAAAGTTGTTGTTTTTATCTGCTAAATTCTACTGCTGAAACTTTAACAAGGAGTTCCTCTGTCGAGGGAACTCCTTATTTTTTCATTTAGTCCGTACTTCTTGAAAACATTTCCACAATTCGATAAAACGATGCCAACTTTCCTAATTTGGAACGAAAATGTACATTACAATCTCCAAAACCACAAGTCTGTTGCAACCGCCTGTCAATCAGAGGAGGAGTGCGATGGTTCGTCGCTCTCAGTATAACGTCACTTTGCCCCGTTTCTGCATCATGAATTCTCGTTCCCAGAGCCCGGCCTGTCTCTCTTAGCCGGCGGAGCATTAGCACGACGAAAAACAATGATTTGATTGGCTAGATTCTTGGACTACTGTTCAACGATGGTTTTCATCCCAAAGATATCCAATGGTTTAATCTTTAGCTAAAACCGTTCATTTACAGATGCACTTCATGTACGAGTGAAGGTACTCAGTGATAAATAACTCTGATCTAGCCTTGAACTAAAACACCACTCCACACTTTCTATCAAGGACGGTTGTATATCGCCTGGGTGACCCTTTCCGGAGAAGCTTATTTCGACACCGGAAATAAAAATTCCGATAGCGGTTTTCACCAATGATTTGTGCGGGTCGAAGCGCGAAAAGGAATCGAGTAAAGATGCTCGTAAGATTTTCAAGCACCGTGCATTTGGGCTGTGATTGAAAACTGGGGAAAACTGGCCCGAGGTCGTGGCAGTACGGACCAAGCGCACCGAGGTCCTCACAAAAGCCAATCCGAACGCTCTGATTTGCCTCAAGACTACCTTGTCGTATAATAAGACGCAATACCGCACAGCTCGTTATATATTATTTTATCTCTATATGTATAAATTTCTGGATTCATGAACACGATGTTGTTGAAAATTTATCTTTTTCGCTCTAAGTCCAAGCTTAGCGTTAACAAATCATTTTTCCGTGGTTCCCAGTCCTCCCGTTAACTTTCTGTGAAGTCTTCCCGGCAACCTTTGAGTCAAAACATGGCGGACAAATTGCCGTGATAGTACTAGATCCCTATTGAAAATCTCTCCGATCTGGAAGACAACCATGCTCGACAGCGTCATTTTACTGCTTTTACTTTCAGTGCCTCCTATTTTCTCACACCAGCAGGAAAATAACGAAACAAAATGCCCGGTGTTTTCGGGGCAGTCAATTTTCGTAAACACCACTGGGGAGGACTCCGAGACCTGTGGACCGCAAACCAAGCCTTGCCGCAGTATTGCTTACGCTGTTGAGCTTGCAGGTCGCAAGAATATTAACTCGGTTATATTAAATATCTCCGTGGGTAACTACCAAGAGGCGGAAAGTCTTAAACTCGACTGTGGTAGACGGAGGTTGCAGCGTGTTACTTTCTGGGGAGCGAGGTATGGCTATTTAACAATTAGACCCGTGGCCCTTGAGGGCGAAGGGTCTAATTGTTTTAGTATCACCCAACTAGTCGGACAGAAAAGGTACTAATAAAGTTAGCAAATGCAAATTGAAGAAATATTTATTTGGGAATAAAACGAAAGAAAGCGTCACGCTCGATGGCGCCAATTTCGCTACTCGATGACTATTACTGATAGTCCCCTAGTAGCGTAGCCAATCAAAATGCAGGATTTGCATTAGTCCACTAGTTGGGTGATACTAATAAAAGATAACATTTGTGTATTATGCCATTGATCTTGATAATAAGCTGTGCTTACATGATCATGAGATAATTGACGCGTGTATGCAGTGGATTTCACTTCTGTGGATGGCGTTGTAATAATATTGCTAACGTTGTTGTGCACTACCCAAAAGGCTTTTGGCAAAATGAATACAGGGAAGGGAGGGTCTATTTTCCCAACTGGACAAATTAAGGTGGCTCAACACAGTTTTTGATCCCTGTGTTTCATTCACCTTTTTCTCTGAAACCCTTGATCCCTCAGCTGCCAAAACTGGCAGCAAGCAGATTAACAACACAAACATTGGTCTTTTGATAGTTAAGCTGACGTATGTGCTGTTGCCATGGCAACATGAATAAATATAAACAGGCCTTTAAAATCGCTTTTGTTTATTTGTAGAAAATCTAGTCATTACATTTTCTTTATAATTTGCATGCAACAAGCTAGTAACGATACTGACAAGTTAACACCATTTTGATAATAATTTAACAGAGAGATCTTTAATTATCCCTTGTTGAATGTTCACTGGAATATCTAGAATTTCCTTTGTTAAAGTTCAATTTTTTTTAATACTCCAGTTACTTATCTCCTAAAGTATTTTTGTGCCAAATTTTGTGAAATTCTAATGACTGGTTCTCGAGAAATGGGCGTATTTCCGAGAAAGCAATTTTTTTTTCAATTGCAATTTTTTGACTTACTGCGCATGCGCTGCATTTAACTGGGTTCTTTTGGTAACAATGAAAAAACTGAGAATTGCTGGGTTTTTGCATTGTTACCTTTTCTAACATATCTTTGTAATAAAAGATTAAAACCATCAATACACTGTGTTCAGTTATGAAGAAAAATAGCACAGATAGTGCGGGTGTTGAGTAAATAAAATGTTCGCTCTATTGACGGCATGTTCTTTTTTGCAATCCTTGCGCGCGCTGGATTGCATCAGCAAAAGCGCCCGCGCAAACTGTGTCCGGCCACCTTAAAGAGTGACTGGGTACAAGTTAGCTACTACACATCTACGTGAATTTGCAGTAGTGTTGTATTCAGGCTCACGGGGGTTTTTGTTGTCAGATGTGAAAAATCTGTTTGAATCAGTTTTGTTTTCATTTCCTGACAGTTCTTCTGTTTCCATCAGAATATTCTAAAGATCATTTCTTGGAGTGTTTCATGTTGTAAAATTTGAACAAACTGGGGCTTCAAAACAGCACTGAAACATAGTTTTTGGATATATAGGTTTCTCATAGCAAGTTTTCTTGGTGTAAAAATAACTGAAATAGTTTCCACAAATCTTTTTTAACAGGCAACACAAGCAAGTGGTTGAAGTTGATTTCTCATTAAATGTACAGTTCTGTGAAGTGAGCATGGTTGATCTTCACTGGAAGAACAGTCAACCTGTCCTGTATCATGCTCTTATGTCCAACATAACAATTTGTCAGTGTACGGCACAAGGAACAAACGTTAGCATCACTGCAAGCTCATCTACTATTACACTTCAAGAAAACAGCATTTCTAGGTGTTCAGGCTACCACCTTGGGTTGCCTTTACTCTCAGTAATGTCGTTTCCAGGAGATCTTAGCACATTACATATTATAAATTGTAACATTTCGGATAATTTTGGACCGGTTGTTTTTGTGGGAAGTGTTCATACAGTAACCATTGTTGCCTCAAACTTCGAGGGTAACAGAGTATCTTCTGACAAGAAAATCATCACAGCTCAAGTTTCATGTCTTAATATATCTAGCACAAGGTTCATCAGAAACTCTGGAAATTTGCTGGGATTAGAAGACGATGATTCATCAGCTAGTTTAGAGGTGAATGGGTGTTAAAATTAAGCATTAAGAAAGGTGTCTGATTTTGGCATATTTTCCCAAAAGATCAGGCCCCAGTTGTTTGAAGGCTGGATAATTCTATCCACCAGATAAGTGTTAGCAAAACAAACTGCACTATTTGCATGCTGGATAGTGATTTATCCAGTGGATAGCATTACCCACCTTTTGAACAACGCGGGCCAGATCAGTAGCCACATAGAGTAGCTTCCAAGATCATAAACTACATTGTGATTCTGCCAGCAAGGGGCTTGTTTTGTCAACTGTGAGTATGATACATTACAGCAGGGCCTTTGTCAAGGAGCAGGCACCAATCAAATTGACCAGAATGATGTGAGGACAATTTTGCCAGCCTATTTTGTCCAACCAGGGCTGTACAGGGGTGCCACAGGCAACTAACTTTTGCCGTTGGGCAACTGGAAAAACTGACTCTTGTCATATAAGCTTAAGTGCTGGGTACCCAGGATTTCATGGTTAGGAACCTTTGGACTCCTCATAATTTTGCTTACATCATCTAGAAAATTGGTTTTCTTATAAAGAAGTTCAGTTAAGAAAGTTTTGTTTGCCTGTGATTTACTGCCTTACTGTTGAAAGCTTTTATGAAACCCTTGAGTGAGGCATCTGATGTTGTGGTTGGTTGTTTTTGTGCCTGTTATAAATTTCTGTAACTGGCTTTGAAACTGACAGGGGACATAGGACAGTTGGTTTATGATATTTTCTAAAGCAACATGTGTGGTCAGAATATAGATGTTGAATTTTTATGGCGTTGTTTTATAGTCTAACAAATAATCTTAATTATTATGTTTTCCTTTCTTTGCTTTTGCACATTCACGTGTTTAGGTTTGCTTAACTACCTTTTTATCCTAAATTATGATCATTTTATGTGCCGATTACAGCATTCTTATTCTCTTGCACATTAAGACTTAAGTATTTGAGGTAGTCCTCTACATAAGCCTTATTTGCTTCTCTGGGCTTCCTTGCCTATCAAATACACTGATGTGTTAATAATGCTTATTTATAAAATACATTGAGGTTTTGACAATTTAACAGTTCACTTCAGGCTCAAAATTCATATCTTTACTGGTCCGCAGAAATGTCATTTCAGCTGTAATATGGTCAACAGCAGTTTGTTTTTGCCACCTGTGATGCCACACAATATTAATCAAGTGTTCTGTTCTAACTGCACTGTGGACAATGAATGCCCAGGTAAAATACACTGTGCAACTGTTTCTGTACATCAGAATTTAAAATCTCAGCTTCAGACAATTTCCATACTCCTGGTACAGAAGGGATTGAAATTTCTTGGGGTGGGGTGCGAGGAGTTCTGCAGGACCAAAAAATTGAAAGAAATGTAGGAAGCTCATAGACAATTGGAATTTCCAGAGGGGTGGGGGTGGAGTTCTTAGAAAAAATACCTTCTGTGGGGGAGGTATGGGTATTTTCTGGAACTATACAATGCTTGACTCCATCTTAAACTAACATGGATATAAATAATAACAACTACACACTGTGAGTCACACACTGTACCTCAAGGGTATAGACTGCAAAGGTCGCAGGTGAATTTCCTTGAATTTTTATAAGGTATGGTTTTCTATCTAATGCTAAAAGTAACAAGTATTTTGTTGTTGAATTGGTTTTTTCCTCTGTGCTTGGCTAAAAAAACACTTATGCCACACATGCAGCCATTGAGCTATGACACCAAAACCAATCCACCGTGCCAGAAAAGACGATAACTGCTTACAACAATATTTAAATAATATTATTGCTAATTTTGGTTGCATGATAACCCTAAAACACTCATAAAAAAACAAAGAAATGTTCGACTAAAAACTTCGAACCTAGTGTACAAAATGTTGTTACCACAAGGATGAATTTTACACAGTCACACACACCAAAAAATAGCTCTCTATGTGGCTGGCCTGTTTACTGCATTTGCTGTGCAAGGTATTGCATTATGTACATACCCCTGTGTGTCTGTGTGTGTGTTGACATATTATTTTAAGACATGTTTTAATACTTCAGCTGGTTGGCCCATATTTAAAAACTTTTAAAATGAGCCTGCATAGCAAGCATAACCTGTAGAAATGAGGTGTTCCTCAGTTGGTCACATGAAAATTTGGACCAAAATGAGGGAAAGGTTTTATTCTCACAAGAATACTTGTACAGCTGACTTGTAACCCAGGCTTGAATGTAACTGTATATGTACTGAATTATTTCCTCTTCAGTATCTTGTGCTTGTCCTGTTATTAATGTATAGATCATCTTTTTCGTTCTTTAACAGTGCATTGTCCTCCAGGGCAATTTCTTTTGAGCACTATCCTTTGCAACCCTTGTCCTAAAGGAAGCTACAGCCCAGGAACTGTTTTGAACAAAACTATGCTGCAATGTACACGGTAATCCCCTGAGAGACTTTCTGTACTTTGAGATCTGTTTAATGGCCTTGAACTGTACAGTGGAAGTCCGTTTATATGGTCACCAATGGGTCACGAACATTTGGCCAGATTAATGGGGTGGCCATATTAAGGGGGTAGGATCAAATTTTATGACTCGTCAAAATTGAGTGATGTGTTAACAGATAATATCACAGTATTACAGATACATCACTAATGAGCATCCAAAATGCAGATATAATTATTGAAGGCTTTCGTGCAAAATGGGCGTACATAGCATGTTGGGCCAATTTTTATTTTTTGCAGGATCAAGCTAATTTTTGGCAGACTGACTTGTTTTGACATAAAGAGCACCGTTGCGTAATTATTTTTGTTGATTTGCGTTTCATTTTCGAGAAATAACGTGAAAAAAATCTTAGTTTTTTGAGCGGCATCTTTTGGAGCGAATCCTTCAAAGGTGGATTTTGACACAGCACAAACTTAAATGGTTACTTTTAGCTGCTTCGACAGCACGTTTTTTTTAAGTAGATGTATTGATTTTTGAAAGAAGTAGAGAAATAGACCGGAAAAAAAATCGACAGACCTCATATCGAACTGGTGTCACAACAAAACAAACTCGAATCCAGCCTGTTCACCGCTTTATTTGTTTGCGCCAACGAAGCAACAGTAAGAGAATAGTGTAATTATATAAATAATAAAACTAGCGGCAAATGCCACACTTCGGGGACCTCTTTGTTTAGCAAAACAAAAGGTTTCTTTTGTTTTTCGCTCAACAGAAGATCTCCTAAAGATACTCCAAAACTGAGTTTTTTGCATAAGTTATTTCTCCAAAACGAAGCACAAATCAACAAAAACAATATTATTATGCAACAATGCTTTTCATGTCAAAACAAGTCAGTCTGCCAAAAATTAGCTTGATCCTACAAAAAATAAAAATCAGCCCAAAATGCTTTATATGCCTTTTTGCACGAAAACCTTCAATTTTAAAAAATGGAAACTTCAATCACCACAATCAGTTCACACGATATTAACATTGGAAAGATGAATATATTAACTGGTTTGAGTTGCCATCTAAATGGAGTAAAATTGTGTAAAGGATTATACAGGCTGGGATTTCAAAATGTGGCCATTGGCCATGTTGACTGGTTGGCTGCATTAACAGGGTTTTCTTATCAGAAAAAGTATGGGTGTTTCGCCAGGACAAGAAAAAGAGGCCGTAATAATGAGGTGACAGTATTAATGAGGTGACCATAGGGCGGGGTTCCACTGTGCAGTACAAAAGGGTCTTCAAATCAGGAAACCAGAAAGGAGCTCAGTCACGGTTTGCTCATATTGAAAAGTTTAGCCTCAATTTTTCAAATTCATCGTTTGTAATCCGTGTCAAATTATCTTCTCCATCCTTAGCCATCCTTGTTCTTTTATGGTTTATCATTATTTCTTTGGTGTTTCTCTATCTTATGAAACTGTTAGTTTCAGGTTTCCTATCATTTAAAGGTAATTTTGTATGTGGCCAAAATAACTCAAAATACCGTGACTGAACTCCTTTAAAATAATTATTGGTTGTCTAATAAATTTCCAGATCTCAGACTGTGGTTCAATAATCCACCTCGTACTGTAACTATAATGTTCAAAAGGGTATTGAAGTCAAGAAACCTTAAAATAATATATATTATTACTGTTATTATTAGTTTTCAAAAGGTATATGTAGGAGACATTACATTTAATAATCAACCTCACACTATCATTTATTAATAACTAAAACAACAAGAATGTCATCATATTTATCATCATTGTCAACAACAATAGATTCAGAAATATTTAGTTTCCTCAAAGTGATCTCAGACATACAGATAACAGGGGAATCTCAGTCTTAAACAATATAGCTTGAACAGGGGGGATATTGTTCATTTGATGCAGATTCATAAAATCAACCTCGTTCCCAGGGTCTCTCATCTTACCGCGCCCTGGAGCGAGCGAAGAGAGACCCTGGTTGGGTCTGGTCATGTGTCTCCCAGAATCTGGGAGATGACAATTAAATTATTGAAGGGATGGGCGGCCTAGTAGGAATTTTGTCTATACTTAGCCCACGGGAGTGCGGGATGTGTTGTCACCAAAGTAAACCAAGAACGATATGTTCTGCGGCAATGTCCGGCGGTAATATTCTGCAAACGCCGAGGAAAACTTATCCGTCATCTAATAGCGGAAATCCAAGTCGCTGAAGGGTGTATGGTTCAGTGAAGGACGTTACATATTGTAAAAATCTCTTCAAGAGGGCGAATGGAGAATTACACACGGCGACCGAGGCTGTGTATGGAAGATCTTTGACTCAGCTTTACCTCAGAATGAAGTGTAGGTCTTGTGAACGGCGATTAAATAATTCTAGAGAATTCAGGGCCTTTTAATTGATCACTGAAAGCTAGGGTCACTTCGAAAGGAGCGTCAAAGGTTGAAAAGATCTATTGAAGTTTCACCGCGCCGTCGGCGCCCCGAACTTTGCAGAGCGCGAAGGATAATACAACGAACTCGTTGCGGTATGCATTTCGCCGTCGTTGCTGATAAACTGGATTCATCTTCGACCGAAAGGAGGCTAGAAGAAGAAAAAGACAAATATAATTTTTATTGTGTCGTTAATAAATTAGTGTACGTGACTCCAACGGTTCGTGACAACTTTGCACATTGTCATTTAATTTTCGATCTTTCGACCTTTCTTTACTTCACGTGTGTTTCTGGGGGGCACTTTTTATGCTGTGTTATTAGAAGAAATGGAAATTATAAGTAGAGTGGAGTCGTTTGATTGTGTTACAGCATATCTTTAGAGATCGTAGGTCTGCATGGTTTCCGCTGTAAACTGCACGTCGCTTCTCAGAGTGACACCTCTGTATAAATTTGCCATGCCGTGCTTATACTTTGTTCAGGTTCGTTTCTATTGCAAGATATGTTTTAAGGCTCTAAGTATTGGCTCTCCAGGGACAAAGATTAAAATATCCCTTGAACATCAATTTGATCAAGTGCATTCAAAGAAGAAACAACAATTACTCCGGGATGAAATTGCGCTGCTCCACGTCCACAGCTGAAATGACTGACTTTCCATAAATCCAGTGGGTAAGACGGCAACACTGACAATCAAGACCACTAAATTACCTCGAGACAGACTTGCTTAACCTTTAGGTAAACGTTGGAATAGATATTATTCGAAATTTCAGCCTGAAAGCTAAGTATTAATATACGCCGCGGGTAATGGCAGTCGCAGCGCGATACTTCGAATTCGACAAAGCTCAACGCGACAAATTGCTGATTACAGAGGACCCCTCCCTGATGTTCTCAATTGTCAAAGTGGCACGTGACCAGACCCAACCAGGGTCTCTCTTCGCTCGCTCCAGGGGGCGGTAAGATGAGAGACCCTGGGAACGAGGTTGTCATAAAATTTTAAGGTAAAATTTTTAGTTAAGTAAGGAATTTTCCAAATTGTTTTTGATCACGAACTCAACAAAATTTAACTTTGATGACCTTGATGACTGAAAGCATGTAGTATATCTTTTGCAATAACTCTTTTTCTCAAAATTATCACTCATTTCAACGGATACATCTATATATAATATTCAGTTGAGTTTTAATGTGATCTTTCAGCTGTCCAGCTGGTACATACAGTTCAAAGGCTGGCAGTAACGCATGTACACAATGTGATGAAGATACTTTTTCTCGAAAGGCAGGGTAAGTTTATTTTGTTCTCTGATTATTTCAAAAGTATCACATCTGTTAGAGCTATGCTTGTAGAAGTAGTGCTGTTATGTTGCAGTGCTCTGCTTTGCAACAATGTTGTGCAATGCGGTGCAGTGCTGGGCACCAGTGAGCTTCACTGTAGTGTGCTATGTTGTGCTTCTCTTTGCTGTGCTGCACGGTGCTGTGTTGTACAGTACGTCGTTGTGCTGTGCTCAGTGGTGACTTTCTTATTCTATTTTACTTATGGCATTGCCCTAACCAACAAATAAAAGCTAACCGCAAGCTAACTGCAAGCATACCAGTGTGAAAATGAATAATTTTAACGTTTGGTGAGTGCATACTAGTATAAATCTACTAGCGTTCTATCACGAATGCCGTTCTCTGATTGGCTACGCTACTCACTATCTATTAAACAATTAGATTATGAGCTCGAGATTTCTTTCGCGTGATAGTTGACGAGGGCGCATAGAAATCGAGAGCGAATCAATCAGAGAGCAGTATTCATGATAGAACGCTAGTAGATTTATACTAATAGCGAGTAGCGTACCAGTGTGCCCTAGTCAACAAAATGATGGCCGCTTCTTTTCTTTTTTGAAGTGTCTGTGAAGAGGATTTAGATAAAGTTTTGAACGACTAGTAGATTTATACTAAAACAATTAGATTAGTTGACTCGGGCTGCGCCCTCGTCAACTATCGCGCGATAATAGAAATCTCGAGTTTATAATCTAATTGTTTATTATAACCAGTTGCGACCTAGTCCAGGCCTAAACTAGAGCAGGTATGGCATCGTCCATTCCGAAAAGCTTGGTTATCAATTATGGCATTAACCATTAAAAATGGCATCGACCGTTTACGAAAGAGAAATCAGCTTCGCCTCCCAATCGATCCATTCTACCTTGCGCCCGTACTCACCTCACACAGTGGATTTCTATGACGAACGTTTCGAATCTTTTCGAGAGAGAGTCAATGTTGTTCTGGTGGGAGAGAATACAAACAAGGAATGCCCTGCTCACTAGAACATTAATAATTATTCGTTCCCCTTGTGAGCTATGTTTTTAACATGAGATACTCTGTTCTTGTTTTAACACAACGTCGCAGAATGTAGATCTATTTTAGACGTGCTATAACAAAGTAATCAAGTCTTGTTTGTTTACTTGTTTCAGTTCGACATTGTGCACAAAGTGTAAGAATGATTTTTTCACCTCTAAACCAGGTCAATCATCATGCTCTACATGTAAGTATGTTTCCGTCAGTAAAACCTTGAAATACAAAAGGAGAAGCCTGGTGCCTATCTTGTCACCAGAGTCAGCGCGTTTTTCGGTCAGCGGTAACCCAACGCCCGACGCTCTCAGCCTCTGGACAAAATCAGATACCAGAACCAGAAAATCCTGGGCCAGGCTCAATTGTGCGCATGCGTTCACGTGCTATAGTGGTTTCTGAACATGCGTAGAGAGGGTAACCGCTGAAACTAATGCTGGCTCATCTTCCGATTTCTCCCAGAGTTTTCGATTCTTGGTGCTATACAAAAATATCGCGTTTCTGAGAACGAGATTGCCATAGAATGAAGCGTGTAGGGCTGGTTTTTTCAATGGACAGCTTTCCCGCGGTGGATACAATTACCAACCCTTTGAACGACTAGGACCAGCATTTTATGGTGTTTCCATAGCAGATTGTCCTACCCTTTTATACTCCTGGATGATGAGAGGAGCTGCGGACAACCCACTATTACAGACACCCGCTATTACGGACAGAAGCCACATCTCCGTCCGGCGGAAAATACAAAGAAAATTAATGAATGAAAACAACTCCTGCTATTACGGAATTGCGGACACTTCATGTGGTCCCAAAGTAATATTTTCATTGTTCTTCTTTCGTTGCTACGGACAATTATTGACCTAATTATTCTGCAAGCTTGGAATGTTTACTAGTCTGGGTACTATTTTGGCCCATATTAGATGATTATGTGTCAAAATAGATGTGTACTACAAATTAAAAGAAAATGGAAATCTTAAAAGAGTATAGCAGTCATACATTATGTGTGACACTTCACAACCAAAAATTGGGTCATTTTTCATCACACCCCGCTATTGCAAACATCAAATGACTGTCCCGAGGGTGTCCGCTATAACGAGAGCTGACTGTGCTGTAGATGGAGTATGGATGACGAACTTGAAATATTTAGGCTAAATTTTTTAATATAACGACGTACTTAAGCTCTTCGTGCAGATTCTTCATGTTCACTCAAAGTGTTTGGTTTTTTCGCTTAATACATATGTATTTTTCTCTTTCAGTGACGATTGGTTTCATCGTTCTCACAGCGTGCGTGATTCTATTAATCATTGTTCCCCTTCTAATACTGCTGATTCGGAACAGCTCGCAGTCATTTCTGAAACAAAGGTGCTCTTCAAGTAGTCCGCTGGCAGAGGTCACGCAGAAACTGTGGGAAGACGGGGAAACAAATTACTCCGTGCAGGCTGACGGATACGCGAGCAATGGATCAGCTTAAAGTGTGGCCCCGGCCACATTAAGCCTGAGGAATTTGAAAACGCAGCGTTATTCCTACGGCTAGGTCTACCGTCCTCACTACACTGTAATCTGTCACGAAAACGGAGCTTTTCGAAAACGCTCTTCAAGGAAGGAAGGAGGAATTTGAAAACGCCGGCTTTTGGTTTTCGCGTGGACGGAACAGATTTTGAAAACGGAGTTTTTCGAAAACGATGACGTCACGATAATCACGTGATTTCCCTGACCGAGCTTTCCTCAAACACAAATCCAAAATGACCGGTGTAGTGTGGACGGAAAACATTTGATGCGTTTTCAGAGTGAAAACTCTGTTTTCAAATTCCTCCAGCGTATAGTGTGGACAGGGCCTGTATTCCTGGTTGTCAAATGATCCTGATTTCTCTACTTCTCGGCTCATCAGTCGATTCTTGCTGTAATTTTTACCCTCGACATCTCAATTTCTCAAGCCATTTTGCGTTGCTCTTGGAGCTTCGAGAAAATGGGATTAAACGGTATCGTCAGTATCATTACATCATTATTCGACCGGCGTAAGAGAGGTTTTCAAATGATTGTCGTGTGATACTAAAACCAAGGTAATCACTCTGGCCCATTGCGAATTACGCACTCAGTAAAAAAATGAAAACCCGAACCAAATTCATGTAGCTGACGCGAAACGCAGGAAAACGTGTGTGAGTGAGTCGCGATTGGTTTTGGTTTTACTTCTGATTCAATGAAAAAGAGGCGCGTGTTTTTTAAGCCAATCGCTCCCTAGTGTAGTAGGTGCAAAACCAAAGCTAATGCGAATTGCTTTATATTCAAGTGAAAACCGCTCTTATAGTTTAGATGTGTTCCCGTGTCGATAGCCTTATAAAAAAGGTATCTCTTTTGTCTGTATTCGACCCGAAAACAACTATATTGATGACGTCACTATTCGGTGATCCGTTCGGAATCTCTGATTGGCTGTTGCTCGTAAAAATTCTAAAACAGGCAACGACCAATCAGGGATGAAGTTTCGATTCGGTGTTCTCTATAGAGGCTCTGATTGGCTGTTAAATGCACAAAAATTTAAACCCAAGAAACAACCCATCAGGGATGACGTAACCATGCAGTGATCCGTACAGAATCTTTGATTGGCTGTTAAACGCGCGCGAAAATTCAAAACCAAGCAACGACCGATCAGGGACTTAGGTAATTGAAGGTCAAACTTACTCTCTTGCAATTACTGCTTTAGAAGAATTGAGCCGTTAAAGAGAGATTTTTTCCCAAATAGTTATTATATTTTTTATGACATTTTTGAATGGCATTTATTTTAATTGGAAGAAAATACTTTGTAGTGTAAGTATTCTAGGTATTGTTCAGTCTTGTAAGTAGTGAAAGTATCGTATTAAGTAGAATATAGTTTTGTTTCTAATGTATTAAAATTTTTAAAGGTTTTCGTAATCCGATCTAGTTTTCTGTGCAAAATTTTCCGTGGCTTTTGTCCACCTTTATCAGAGCCACCGAAAATTTAGAACAGAAACAACAGATCGGATTACGAAAACCTTTTAAATACGTCACCGATCGCAACACTGGAAGTAGTATTTTCAGTCACATCAAGTATTATAATAAGATTGTAATTCTCAGCTCCTGCTGGGGCCAAACATTATATCAAGCGACGAGCACCAGCTTAGGAAGCGTCCACGTGTTAACTTTTAAAAGAATTGTAGTTCAAAAATTAAAAAGTAGTCAATGATTGAAAAAAACAGCCTGAAATTTCCCAAGGCCCTGTCCACCTTACGCTGGAGGAATTTGAAAACGCAGCCTTCCGTCCACATTAATCCGTCACGAAAACGGAGCTTTTCGAAAACGCTCTTCAGATCTGGCGAATTTGAAAACGTCGGCTTTTCGTTTTCGCGTGGACGAAAAACATTTTGAAAACGGAGCTTTTCTAAAATGATGGCGTCACGATAATCACGTGACTTCCCTGACCGAGTTTTCCTCAAACACAAATCCAAAATGACCGGTGATTGCTGCGTTTTTAAATTCCTTGCTTCAGCGTAGTGTGGACAGAAAACTCACTTTGTAAAATGAAAGAAAGGTCAGCTGATGGTTGAACGAAGGCCCCTTCAACAAGTTGTAGTGCCAGCTGGTAAAAATCCCAGTTCTGGACTCATTCATTACGTTGCGTCTGAAAGTAATATTATCAAACATAAAAGACCGTGTTTCGCCGCATTTTCTAACACCGGAGACGAGAGTTGAAAATAAAATCGCGCGGCGGAGTATTTTTGACGAACTTTCAGGTGTTTGAAAATGAGGTCAAACACTGTCTTGAGTGGTTGATATAATATATCTTCTAAATCGAAACTAAAACTTGGGAGGAAACGGAGAAATAAAGTCGAAAAAATCTATGCCCATTTAGATCAAATCTCCAAACACCGTCAAGATCGTGATTTCAATTTTATATGTTCATGAATTATAAACTCGTGAGAAAGGATTGCAATAAACTGTGAAAAGTTATATTTTGTCTAAAAAAATGAGGATGGTCTGAATTTTAGAGACTTTGGGTAGCGTTCTTTAGTTCCAGGTCTTTGTCATATTTCCAAACACGCAGAAGAGAAGATGCAAAACCGAGTATTTTCTACAATCCGTCAGATGTTGGGAAATGTGACGAAGAACTTCTCTCGTGTTCGATATATCTTCTCAAATGAGACTACAACTTAGGAAAAAATGACAATCGTAACATTTTGCGTGGTTATGACAAATGTCCAAACATCGTAATGAACTAGACTTTTTGAGTCTCAATCTCTACTTAAAAATATCACATCCACACTACGCCGGAGAAATTTGAAACGGCATTTTCACTCTGAAAACGCATCAAACGTTTTCCTTCCACAAAGCCGGCGTTTTCAAATTCCTCCCGTTTGAAGAGCGTTTTCGACGGATTAGTGTAGACGGTAGGCCTTACTGTAGAAATAAAACTCCATTTTCAAATTTCTCCAGCGTAGTGTGGGTGGGGCTTTATATGACTTATCTTCTGCATGCTTATGTTACCTCGCGGCGGCGTGGCTGGGAAAGGGAGAGAAACGCTGTTACAGCGGGGGAGCGGGGCGGGTGGATCATATCAGCGCTTAGGAGGCCTTCACACGGCAAACTAAAGTTAGCAAACTTGTGTTGGCAAACTCAAGTTGGTGTGTGAACGGCACAAATACAGTCGGCAAACACGTTGGCAAATTGTTGGCGACAAATAGAACTTGCCTCTATTCTCGCCAACGTTTTCACCAACTTTTTCGTGTTGGTAAACTCGTATCTGACGTGTGAACGATTGTCAAACATGTGTTGTTAACTGTCAACCAATCAAAACACGCGCTCTATTCACGCGATTTATTTGCGTGGCACTTCACAAAATGGCGGACGCAAGTCAAGATGAACGCGAGGCCACTTTTAAATTTATCGAAGAGGTTCACAATTGTCCGGTTGTGTGGGACGTCCCATCTGTAGTCTACAAAGATACTAAAAACGAACAAAAGACAATAGAGGAGCTAGCAGACAAACTGGGTTTCGTCCAAACCTTTCTTTTCCTCCACCGCTTTCTGTTTCCTCTCTTCTCTTCTTCTGTTTCACTGTTGTACGTGAGTACCACTGCACTAAGTCGGCCATGTTGCAAATTACTGTGTTGTAATTTGACGAGAGTTTGACGTGTGAAAGTACGAGTTTGCCAACTTTTTGAAGTTTGCCAACACTAGTTTGCCAACTTAAGTTTGCCGTGTGAAGACCGCTTTAGGTTTGCTTGTGTGTGTGTGGTACACGTGCATGGGTGTGGTGCCCGCGCGTGTGTGGCAGTTGCGCGCGCTCGCGTGTGTGTGTAAAAATACAATGGACATTTGAATGAATGTAATGACCCGCGCACGTATAAAAATGTAATGGAACAAGAAAATGGTACATTTCGTGTTTCTTACCCTCCTGCCATCGTATGTTGCTCCTATATATATATATATGTATTCGTATGTAACCAATGTATTCGTATGTAACCTGTATGTTACCGTATGCGTCTGTTTGTATCCGTATGTTACTTGTATGTACTCGTAGGCTACTCGTATGTACTCGTATGTTACTCGTATGTATTCGTATGTCACTCGTATGTACTCGTATGTACTCGTATGTACTCGTATGTACTCGTATGTACTCGTATGTACTCGTATGTACTCGTATGTACTCGTATGTACCCGTATGTTACTCGTATGTACTCGTGTTGTGTTTTAGCCCCGATCAGCTGCAGGTATACCGAAATTTTCCGCAGAAATTTTTTACCGGGAATTTCCGTTCCATTTGGTTTTCCTCCTGGAATTTCCGGGATTTCCAGTTGAATGGTTCGCATTTCAGAAATTCAACAATTTTCGGTTTTCTGAAAACTTTCGCAAGAAACTTCCCTACCATGTCTTCTCGGATGCTCTCCATTCGACAAAAAACATTCGGTTTGCCTTTTTGCAGAAATTTCCAGTGACGAATGGAACGGGATTTTCCGGAATTTCCGTAAAAGAGGACAACCTTGCGAGGTATACCAAAATTTTCGAAATTTCTTACTGGGAATTACTTTCCTTCCGGAATTTCCTCAATTTTCGGTTGAATGGTTCAACATTTTCCGGATTTTCTGGATACTTTCGCAAGAAATTTATTTACCATTTCTTCTCCTTTTGAAATTTCCTGAAGTTTTGGTTGAATGGAAAATCGCCTTTTTTAACCAAAATTTAAACTGGATTTTTAGTCGAATAGAAAGCACTCCGAAGGATGTCTTGTTTAATGGGGAAGGAGCGTTGATTTGCAAAAGTGTGCCTTATTTGCATAAAAATAAATCTGGGCTAATATGATCTAAAACGACATTTTGTCTCTTTTACTTTAACACTGGTCTTCTTGGGCTTGTTCCAACCGAGACAACCTGCTTTACCTGTTTTTAATATTACGAGAGGGTTGAAAAAAACCGGCCACTTGGCGAAAGATGCTTGTAGTTAAAATTATGCAAATTTAGAGCGAGTTATCACTTCTCTGTCGCGTAAAATCATTCATATTGCTGGACAGGACTGACATTTTGACACATTTTGTGCAGAGTAATTGCGAGTAATTAAATGATTATTTTCGACACTCAATTGAAAACCGCTCTAACAGTGAAATCCCGATATTTTTTGAACCTCCAAGGGAAACGAAAATTTGGTTCGAAAAATCGGGTAGTTCGAGAAATCGGGGGTAAAATCACAGTGTTTGAGTGAGGAGAACGACTTTTGGTTCGAGTTACCGGGAGGTTCGAGAAAATGAGGGTTCGAGAAATCGGGATTCCACCGCATACTTGGTAATTAAACAATTAATTAATTTGGTATATCCACAATAGATCTTATCTCGCTAATCATTACTGTGTTAGAGTTCGCTTCCGTCAAACTATTTCGTAATCATTGGCAATTACTTCTTTAATTGGCCTATTTAGTAATTTGGCCGATAGCAACTTCCATTGGGCATAACCTCCAGTCGTAATTGGCCCACAGCGTCTTTGATTGGCATCTACCCAAAATGGAAAAGAATCAATAAATTCAGCGAGATGGAAAAGTCAGGTTCGAAACACGAGCGCGTGTTTCAGGCAAGTTATTGGCCTGATAGCCGTTCCGGTAACTTGCCAGAAATATTTGCAAGTGATTCTGTTGAGCTGGTTGCGGTAAAGAGCGAACGAAAAAAGGGATGTGTTCTCCCGCCCATAGCTGATCCAAGTCAACTGACTGTCGAAAACACAGACAGCGCCATTGGAAGGTCAGGTTCTTTTAACTTCGCGCAAAATGATCGGTGTGAAAATTTAAATGATTACAAATCAGGCAGATTTCTCGACGACCGAATCAATGCGACTGCTATTGAAGGAAAAGTTTCAAATCGAAGGGAGCCAATGGTCGAACGACTCGTGAGAAGAGATGCAGCATTCGTCTCGACCGGTCAGCAAGCAGCTGTAACTGAGCCTCATCCGCGAGCAGGTTTAGATACCAAGAAATCAAGAGACGAGAAGACAGTCTTTCAAAGACGAAATGGCTCATCGGCTTGCCCCACAAGTGAAAACGTGATCATAGAAGAGATTTATCTCCTTTCCCTGAACAAACGAGCCATTCCTATGGAGCAAAAGTCGCGAAGACAAGGAATCTGCGACCATCCATCGCTCAGAGAAACGATAGGCGATGAGACAAACGGTGTTAGAGGAATCCGTCGTTGCGGTGAAATGTTGTCTCGGCGCGTTTATTACGGCGGTGCGGTAACCGACTTATCCTCTTTAGAAGAGCTCGGAACAGGAGTAGGCAAGGCCAGAAAGTCGCAAAGACCAAGCGGAATCCGCGGTCATCGATCCCTGAGAAAAACAAGAAGTGATGAGTCAAACAGATTTGGAGAAATCCGTCCTTGCGGGAAGAATTGGTCCCATGGATTGGTAACGACCTCGAACGCTTCACTACATGTAAAAGAAGGGATTGATGAAGTAGTGCACATTTCAGACGAGGCAAGAGCTGAATCAGAAGAAAGAAAAGGACAACAGATGAGCAGAGAGAGAGCGAGTGAAGACAACAGTGAGGCTGCCAGCGCTGCCGAATCAGAACAAGAAAAAGAACAGTGGCGGCAACTCCAGGGAGTCAGTGATGCTGCAGAGGAGACAAAAGGCACAGAAGAGGAAAATATGGCCTGCGTCGTCACTGCTGAATCAGTGAAAAGACAAAAACAACGAAGGCGACGCCAGAGAGTCAGCGAAGCTAACATTGAGACAAAGGAGAGCAAAGAGGAAAATTTGCCCTGTGGTGTTAAAGCTGGTGTAACTGCTGAATCGGCGGAAAAACAAGAACAACGCAGTCGTCGCGTTGGCGTCTGTGAAACTGTGGATAAAACAGCCGCTTATAGGAGAAGAGCGAAGGTCCTGAGGAAGAAACTGTTTGGTGAAGATTTACCGACTGATTACGAACTCATGATTGAACAGACTACAAGGCGCGCCCTGAACAAAAGATTGTAGGTAAGAAAGTTAGACGTGAGAAGAGAGACACTGGGTACGAGCCTGGATTAAGTCCAGCGCATTGGCCAGTAGATCATGACATCATGAATACAGTGGAACCCCACCTTACGAGCATCTCGTTATTACGGCCACTTTTTATTTTGTCCCGACGAAACGCTCATATACCTTGTAAGAAAACTCCGTTAATGCGGCCATGTTGGGATTTCAAAATGTGGCGTTGGTCACATTCTGAAATCAACCTGTATAATCTTTATAATTTTACCCCGTCGATACGGCCTCTGAAACCAGTTATGTTGATCTTTCCATTGTTAATATTGTATGTAGTTATTGAAGTTTCAATTTTTAAAAATAATATTATATCTGCATTCCGGATGCTTATTTAAGAACAGTTTAAGTGCAATTGTGATTGATATATCTGTTGGCTTCTTCAAGACTTTACTCAATTTGAACCAGTCAGTTGGTGACCGTATTAACGGGGTTCACTGTAATTAGAGACTGAACTCAAATGCTTGTAACGCTTTGTTATTACTCTTGATAGACTTAGCATGAAGTATGGATACCTGCACCGTTACATTTCGAGGAGAGGAAGAGGATCAGGTGATTGGCGAAAAAGAATTTCTGATCGAGAAAAAAATGACAAAAACAAAGAGAAAACTCGTGCAAAAGGGGCCAAGCTTTTTTCACGTAGCGTTGTAATGCAAACCAAATCAGGTGCAAGTTGTTTTCGATAGTAACAATTGAGCGAAAACAACTCTATTTAATAAATAGATTCCATGTTGCCATGCGTCTGTTCGGTAATTAATAGATCACAGATGAAGTCAAAATGTGGTAAGAACAAAACTGGCACACGAGGCGATAGCCGAATGTATCAGTGATATTTGTTCCACCACATTTTGACGTCACCTGTGATCTATTACTGAACAGACACACGGCAACATGGAATCTATTTGTGTTATATAGAAAAACAACAAGTATGTTAATGAAGTCATCTATGCGTCTATCCTTTGATAGATCATAGGTGACAACCAATCAAAATGTGAGAATAATTTGACTTATTATATAAGTATTAACCATGCCAAATAGAGTCAGAAAGGCTGTAAAGATATAGCCCACGATACTGAGTTTTGAAGCAGTTGAAATCAATAAACGCCCTTGAAATACATCTGATAAGTTTTTAGAACGCTCCTTTACCCCCGTCTGCTCATTGCCTGAATATTCAACGCTGTCTGCAGTGAGAAAGTTGCTCGACTTCAATGCCTTTCCTTTTAACAAACACTGACGTCAGGACAATAAAGTTTTTTCCCGCCTGCTGAATCCTGATTGGTCAATTCAAATTTCAGGCGCACCAGCCAGCTGTATGCAAGGCTTATTTATAACGACGATTGATTCATCGACATTGAAACACCCAAGCTCGAAGAAATATGTTTTAATGGTATTTTGCTGCTAAAATGGAGCAAAAATTGTTGTCTGTATTGTACAGGGCCCCAGCAAAAGGAAGCCATACAGTTGTTAAAAAGGGAACTTCTTTCAAGGGAGCTTTACGAAGTTCAACAGTGAGTACCTTCCCTTGACTGGAAGACAAACACCTCTTTCACAAAACAGTGACGGAAAACTAGTTTATTTTGCAATAGTACACTTTCCTATAAAACTCCTCGAACTTCCGCGCATTTTAAGGATTGCACTGTACATGACCTTTTGTTTTGTTTTTTTTTTCTCAGTAGTGATCCAGGTCTGATGAATAACGCGTGGTCTCACTTTCGAAAACCTAGACTCCTTAACTTTATTGGATAAAGTAAGCTGTATTCCTGTAGCTGTATAAATAGGCGTCTCCCCTTGAGTGCGCAATTCTTTTCTGCTCGAGAGATGCTAATATTAACCCGCACATTTCATTGTGACGACGAACCCCTACAGAGTTATATGATACCATTTCTGATTGGCTGTTTCTTGCGCGCGAAATCGAATTCAACCAATCAGAGACGGAGATACAACACGGACTGCTCAATAGCCACGTCATCAGAACGGAATGCAGACAAACTCGCGAGCGGCAAAAGAAAACAGCGCGCTACGAGAGACCTCTATTTACTTAAGCTACTGTGTATCGAGTGCCGCAACGCAAATGTTTCGTGGGGACCACTCACAGTAAGATACAAAAGTTAAATATCTGCCAGAACTTGGCTCCTCTGGTTTGGACAAGGACCGCTATGGCGACTTAGCACCAACGAACCTGTTACATAAGGTGTCTTTTAAAAACTCGCGGTAACTTATCTGTTATATTACAAGAGTGATCGTTATAACTTAAGAGCAAAGTCGTTTGCCAGCCGGACGCATCATGGCAAGTACTTGAAAAAGCCAATTGAAAACTATCTTTATTTTGATTGGTCAAAGCACGTTGTACGTGCTTTTTTAAACCAATCACGAAACTCGACTTGTCCCAGACCTCCAAACTGTTGATAGATCACGTTCAAACAATTCCAACTAGTTTCCATTCTTTCCATTCGGATGTATAAGGGCAACGCGTATTATCTTCCATAGCTCACAGAAGTCACAAACTGTCTCCCTTTAAAAAACATTAACAGGCAACAAACCTACAAATAACTTACGACGGAAAGCGTTGCTGTTTTTAAAATTATTCGTTGACAATTCTTGATAAAATACAATATATAAGCAACTGTGTGCATTAAATTTTGTTACTCATTTACCGGTTATTAAATTGGAACATTAACATTTTCTGAGTGACATTTCGGCAAAATATGAAATTACATAGATAAAATCTTACCCCACCCACCCCTCCCTATGCTTTAGCTCAAAAACTGGGACCCATTAGACTGACGGGATCTTTCAATCCACACTGAAAACTGAAAAACAACGCAAAAAGCGAAACTAATTTGATCGCAGTACTTCTTCCGGGTGTTAAAACGTTAGGAGTGTTCATTTAAGGTAATTAATTAACTAATTATTTGGTTAGTTAATTTGTTAACTGATTAATGATATTTAGTGATAATAATGGCCAGTTCTTTCTCACAAGAAGCTGATACTTGTTTGAAGTCTGCGCTCCGTTGGTGAAACTGGGGGGAAAAATCTGTTATTGCTCGGTCGCGCGGCTTCCCGCGGTGGTTCTCTGGTTTGGCGCGCTTTTAGCTGTTCGCCATACGCCTGCCACCTAGCGTCATCGCTTTCGTGAGTAAGATAACGTTCGCCCACAACCGCTTCCAGACTCCTGAGGTCCAACCAGGTCTGGTAGTCCTGGGTAGGAGTTAAATTAGAACGTTATGTTTGGCAGTTGGTTATTAAAGTGGAGATTAGACCACTTCCGAGTTGCCGTTTGCCTCATTTTCAGAAAGAGTCCTCGAGCAAAATTTTTCATACGAAGACGAGTTTCAGCGCTTTCGCACGAAGACTCGTTTTCACACAGAGGGAACAACTGTAATTCGAAAATGGACTATTACGGTTTCTGTAGCATAAAGCGAAAACATGGTACCACCGCCCCACCCCCTCCCCTTCGGGGGCAGTGCTATATCACAGACCATCCCACAGCATTTTTGACACGTTGCTCTGACAGTATAAAATAAGTCATGCAAAAAAAAACATAATAAGTTACTGAGCTAAATCGAAGAATTTCTTAATGTATGCTTTTGAGCGAAAAAGCGAAGTGTTAAAGTACGCAATACAAATGAGATGAAACACACAAAAGAGTGAAATGTTTACGATGGAAGTTGTGATATTTGTTCGTGCTAACTGACCACAGTATTACATTAGGTAAACTTACCTGAAGCCACGGGTGAATAAGCGACTTATCACACGTATAGCGACAGCGTTGCTTGACTTGTAAGAGGTTGTTTATAAGGTCAATGGCTGGAAAAGAGAAAGGAAATTTAGGCTGGGTAAAAGGTCTATCTGGCTACTTGAATGAGAAGATTGGGGCAATAATACGAAAGAATTCATCATTCGGAGGTTCTTTTGTCATATTTTCTAATCTTTGCAGCTAAGTTCGAATTTTGAAGTATCAAAATCAAACTTATCCTGTAATAGCTGTTATTCCCGTTAAAAATCGGTAACGCGACATAGACAAAAACAGAAGGGACGAAACAGACAAACACATGTAAAAAAGTGTTCTGGTCAAATAGGTCAAAAGCATACGACGCTATAAACCAGTCAAAACTCGAAGTATAGCCGTGTAGCCGGTACAAAGTGCGGGAAAACATACAACCGCAGTACAGCGTGGGAAAATATCTAACCGGTGCAAAGCGCGGGAAAATGTGCAACTGGTGCAAAGCGCGGGAAAACGGAAGAAGCCAAGCGCAGAAACCAAGATGGGAATGGCTGTAGTTTTGTTTGCTTGCTCCTGATTGGTTGAAAGATAGCACGTCTGCTCTGATTGGTCAACACACTGACGCTTCAAAAAGATTTCTGAACTAAAGAAAACAAATCAATTTCTGTAGCTGGTCGAGAACCGTTCTAATGCGACACAAACCTTCCGGCGAAATTTCCTGCCAAGGGTCAGGAGGGTACATAAACGCAGCATTGTGAATTTGATCTTGAATATCTTCCTCTTCATTGAACGGGAACGTACCACTTAAACTGTCGAAGAACAAAAATCACCCATTACACTAAATTCAAAATACCAAGGATTTCTTTACAATAATGCTGCAGAATTCCGCGGGAATGTTGCCTTATACTTAGCAGAAGAGGCATTAGGCCGAGTTTGATGAAATCAGACGATGCTCCGAATTTACGAGATGAAATCCTCCCCAGGAAAAAAGATGGCTGCTGCATATTTTCTTACAATACCATGCGAACCTTACATAGCCCATTAAGTACAATACATTAAGTACAATTAAGTACAATTGCCCACTTTTGGCAATATTTGTCCCTGTGCTAACGACATAGAGTACACTAGATTTGAAGATGTTACAACGTTTCTGTACGTTTTTATGTGCGTTGTTAAAGTTTTCGTACGCTAAAGATTTTGCATAAATGTACCAGTCGCCATCTTTTCTCCTACGAAAGATTAGATCTTCACCATGCGCTGTTATAAAGACTCGTAGCCGAGTTGTTATTGATTCTTACCTTACGTACACGACGACACCAACCGACCACATATCGAGCGACCTGTTGTATCCTTTATTAAGTAGAACCTCGGGGGCGAGGTACGCTGGGGTTCCGACCACAGAACGACGGAACGATTTCTCTTCGATTATCCGGGCAAAGCCGAAGTCGCACAGTTTGATCTGTTTAAGAGAACATATATTAGAACAAAGAAGAACTTTGCAATACAATGGAACTAAACCATATGTCGCTAAATTCAAAGAAACCTTTTCAATGAAGACGAAAATCAAATGAAAAGGGGGAAGTCATACCTGTGGGAAACCACATTCAGATGATAATGACGAAAGCAATACATTCTCGGGCTTCAGGTCACAGTGGACGATATTCCTGAGGTGAAGATCTCTCAAAGCAACTAAAATCTGCAATGAAAGATTTGAAAGTAGTTTGTCTAGTTGTGTATTTGTGCAATGACGCTTTTGGGTCCTCAACAAAGAAGAAATATGTTTCAAAACCAATCATAGTTATCAATTTTAAAATTCACACAGATTTGTCACAAATGCACTATATTACGGAATGCCTTTCCAAACAGTTAACACAGTTACTTGATAATAAATACAAGTTGACAACGGAGGACAAAGCGAATTTGAAAAAGTCGACGATTCGAACGTGCTCTTTGTCTGAGCAAACTGGAGGATTGTGGGTTGTGTAAGCTTGTTGAAAGAGTTATTTTATTTCTAGTGGAAGGACAAAACATTTCTGGAAGGCCCCGTCCGCACTACGTCGGGGGAATTTGCAAACGGAGCTTCATTTCTCCGGTTCGGCCTACCGTCCAAATTAATCCGTCACGAAAACTGAGCTTTTCGAAAGCGCTTTTCAAAGCAGAGGAATTTGAAAACGCCGGCTTGGCGTTTCAGAGTGGACGGAAAACATTTTAGGAAACGAAGCTTTTCGTAAACGATGACATCGCGATAATCATGATATTCCCCAGCTCGAATTTTCCTCAAACAAAAATCCATAATGACCGGTGATTGTTGCGTTTTCAAATTCCTCCAGCGTATTGTAGACGGGACATAAGACGAATTTGACGAAAAGAACATCGCTTTGCAGGGTGGCGGTACACGTATTTTACCTGTGTTATGAGGAATTTTGTACATCTCTCATCCAGTCTTCCCTTGGCACTTGACAAAATAAGTTCCAACATGTCACCTTTCATTTTTTCCATAACCACGAACACCTAAAAAATAATACAGTGCGCTCAGACACGGACAAAATATGCACGCCGGTTAACCAATCAGAAGTGATAACGTTGGCAAGCCACGGTTCCCTTTGGTCAATCCTAAAATCGAAGAAAGATGGCCGCTGTTCACGGAAATACGTGGCTACATGGTTCATATAGAAGACAGAATATTCAAAGACGTTTACAAACAATTCAGCAATTTTCGAGAGTTGTTTCACTCAGAATTACACCTGAAATTTTTCTAGGATTTTTTTCATGGCTGCCCGAAACATGGTGGCACTTTGCTGTATGTGACTGTATGTAACAAAGTCCAAGTACACATCACGAACTGGAAGATACACTATTTACTGAAATTCAGAGCGCATTAGGAGCCTGAAATCGGTGGCAAAAGCCGTGGGAACAACGTTCCCCTTTCCTCTGCCCAGTGTTGGATGGCAAAATGAGAGAACCATTGTACTAAAAATGTGCCCTTGATTATAGCTTTTAGAGCTTCTAGGTCACTTCACGAGTTGCAGTTTTTTCAAGCAAAACCTGGTATAGGAGGAGCTAGGGAACTAATGTGATGAGACGACACTGGTCTCCAGCCTTATACATAACACGCCATTCAAAGGAACCAATCAGAGGAAAGCTTTCATTGCTTACCCTTTCTGGAGTTTCAAACATCTCTTCTAAATTCACAACACCAGGATGATTGACGTGCTGTAAATAAAAAAAAAAACCACTGCATTAGTAAAGCACTCTCGTGCTGTTATTGTTGTTTTTTCTGTTGGTGGTTCTGTTGTTGTTTGAGACAAGAATACCCAAAGAACAACATTGAATGCTGTCACATTTTTAGCCTATGAATGAATTCCGTAAAGCCATTCCGTGCAGTTTCCTTGAAAACCTCTCATATAAAGCTATAAAGTGACTATAGTCGTGACAATAGTTGACATGCAATAATCACACTACGACCGAGTGACTTCACAAGGTAGTTTCGGTACGGGAGGCTACGAAGCTACACATTAGCTCCAGTAACGACTAAATGGTACAAGGATTTGTCTAAATGCTTAAAACGTGCACACACAAGAAAGGAAAAATATAGCATGCGTACATCTCTTACCACAATCTGCATAATTTACGTGACATACCTGGAGAATTCCGACTTCATTCTTCAACTGTGCTTCTTGTTTGGTTGGGAAGCGTTGTTTGTCGATGACTTTGATAGCTACATCTCGTCCACTTTCACGATGAACGCCTACGAAGTTTAAAAGAAAATTCTCTAATCAAACGCGGCGCACAAACCTCTTCAGTGACTGTCATAACTTTTGGCTTAGAACTGGAGGATTCTGGAAACTGGACACTTAAAGTCGCATTTTTGGCGGGAAAAAGGGCGGGAACTGCACGCGGGCGCCATTTTTGACCGCTGGGGAACCAATCAAAGCTAAGCTAGTAGTGTCAACAAAAACGAGCCGTGACTTGGCTTGGGGAACTGTTGAAGGGTTGTGCCTAAATCCTACCGCTCAGAAGGACAACCGAGGAGTACTAGGAGCGAGTTTCCGAGTCGAGCAGTTTTCGGAAATTGTCGGCTATTCCAATATGGCGGACTATACCATTCATATAAATATGTGAATTGCCAGTGGTAAAACTATGTTGATCAACAAGACAAGTACGTTTTTATTCACCCGACAAGTTAAGAATAATGTGTAGAGAGTAAAGCAGTGAGTTGTTCAGCAAATGCTGTATATTTCTTTAGATCTCTTCCCGTCTGGTTCGTAAACCGTAAATTTGTACGCCGGCTAACACATTACACTGTAGACGTCTTTGACTTATAATAGGCACAAACGTTTTTAAATACGTCGTTCCTTCAGGACGAATTTATTTATTGATTCAGCGGATCCCCGAATTCAAACTTCCTTTGCCTTGTCCCTCTGGCCGGTAGGATCTTGGAAATACTACCGTCCAGAGGGACAGCTTATGTATAAGGTACTTGGACTGAAGTGCATGCACAGTTTAATTTGTACAATAGTTTGATACATTGCTCTTAAGTTTTATACTAGACTAGAATCACTCTACAGTTGAATCTTTTCAGTTTTCTGTGATCTTGTCCCTCTAGCCGGTAGGATCTTGAAAATACTACCGGCCAGAGGGACAGCTGCTTGTGTATAAGGTAATTGGACTGAAGTGCATGCACAGTTTCATTTGTACAATAGCTTGATACATTGCTTTTTAGTCTTACACTACACGAGAATCACTCTACAGTAATATTTTCAGTTTTCTGTGATCTTGTCCCTCTAGTCAATAGGATCTTGAAAATACTACCGGCCAGAGGGACAGCTGCTTGTGTATAAGGTAATTGGACTCAAGTCCATGCACAGTTTTATTTGTAGAATAGTTTGATACATTGCTCTTTAGTCTTACACTACACTAGAATCACTCTACAGTAATATTTTTAGTTTTCTGTGATCTTGTCCCTCTAGCCGGTAGGATCTTGAAAATACTACCGGCCAGAGGGACAGTTTGTGTATAAGGTAATTGGATTGAAGTGCATGCACATTTTTATTTGTAGAATAGTTTGAAACATTGTTCTTTAGTTTTATACCACACTAGAATGACTCTACAGTTAAATATTTTCAGTTTTCTGTGATCTTGTCCCTCTGGCCGGTAGGATCTTGAAAATACTACTAGACAGATGGACAGCTTGTGTGTAAGGTAATTGGAGTCAAGTCCATGCACAGTTTTATTTGTACAATAGTTTGATAATTGCTCTTATTGCTTAAGTCATAAAGCAGGCTAGAATATTGAGGATTCCCATTTATATGAAGGTTATCAGACACTCGATTTCAATGCCTTAATAAAACTTATTTTGCATTCACTCCAAGTGAAACAGAGTGCCAGGCAGTACTAGGACACATTTCTGACATGTCCAGTGGGCTCAAGTTGTGTACATCAATATTTAATATATTATTTTGTGACTTACATACTCTGTGTAAGGATAGAGGAATTTCCTCGGGAGGATTGTTAAACTTAAAGAGTTAGATACTGTTCCTTAGCATTGTAAGACTATCTGTTGATGGAATAAACACAAATTAAAGTAACGAAAATGTCCTTCTATTGTCTTTTTTTGTGAATGGTGTTTACCTTTAAACAAAATAGGTTTAAAGAAATCCTTTAACCAAAACGTGTTGCTTAAAGGACACTGACCTGACATACTCACAAAGCCACTCTCATTGCAAAATTTCTAGTATATTTCCTTCATGTTTATTAAGCCTGTATCCCGCAAAGTCACTTCTAAAATGAGGCTTTCTAAATAACAAGTGTAAATAAGTGTAAATAGTTAATAAGTGTAACCCCAGTTACCCTAAAAATTAAGCAGATTGAATAGTATGCTCAGTTTACATATTTGTGCACCCATGAGTAAAATTGGGGGGGGGGGGGGCAGGGGGGTGGGAGCCCCAGAAGAATAGGGGGCAGGAGGCAGGAGAGGAAAGGGTGGGAAGTGGGAGTTCTACGAAGGAGGGAATCATCAAATGTTTTTTGACTTACATTTAGCTTATCTTGAGACTTCTGGACTGAAGGAAAAATTAAATCTGCCCTTGGATTGAAAAACTGAGGCCAACTTCTGGTAAAATTGGAAACCCTTTTACAGTGGTTATATCATAGGTCATAAAATGTTGTCATTTAAACTGTCAAAAGACGTGAAGAGCTAGAGGAGCAAGGCTGAAAACAAAGGAAAAAAGGAAAAGAAAGTCCAAAGGATTGCGCAGCTAAATGATAAGTATGTGTTTTGAGTGTTCTTATTTACAGGGGACAGGGCAAAATGGAGGAGGGCAGGAGTCAAGAGATAAAGGTATGGGAAGCAGGAGAACTGGAAGGTTCTGACCCCCTTTCGCCCCCCTCCCCCCCCCCCCCCCCAAAAAAAAATTGTTAAACAACAGCTTAATTGAATGCGATTAAATTTTTTATATTAGTCAGCACACAAAACAATTATAAATGGAACAAATAGAGCTACAGTTGCATTAGAAAGCTTATAGGGGTCCTTATGGTGTAGGTAACAGAGTTAATGATCTCCCACCCCCAGTGACTAGTCTCAGACAATGTAAATTGCATGTGATGAAATTGGTGCGAAATAGGCAGAAAATTCAAGTGACAAAGACTCTGGCGGCCATGTTGGATGACAAGAACAATAAACTAAGCTAATTCTTTTGTTAATGGTCATCTAACATGGCAGCGATGGCGTCAGTTAGATATATGCCAGTTAGTTAGATTTATGGTAATATAAATGTGCCAGGCTCTTTGTCTGCACTTAGTCCACACAAGCTCTGGCTCTTTTGACTGAACATTTTTTTACACATTTTAATTGAATCCCTATACATAGGATACACCTAAGCAAAAGAATGATTATGATTGTGGTGTCTTTGTCTGTATGGTAAGCTGTACAAATACCATATTCTATCAATTACCATGTCTCTTTAAATAATCAGCTTGGCTTGAGTTAATTCAAATCAAAGTGTTCGTCTTTCCCTGAACTGATCACTTGTGCTGGTGATACATTTTAAATTCATTGGTATTATCTATGTTTAGTTTCCAGAGCATCTCAGCAGGGGAGAAACTCCTAATTTCAACCAGGTATTTTGAATCAAAAGCAAGTATCAACACTTCTCATCGCATGACAAAGTAATGGAAAATCAATTTAAACCAAACTACACGGATACCAACTACACATCTCCTATTCATAACACTTTCTTGCAGAAATTCACTATGTTTGTCTTATCTTCCAGGATGACATTCCCTCTCTCCATGAAGTGATGAAAATGCAGATCTCACAGCAAATGCTACCAAACTGAAGGAATGTACATTCAAAAGAACTCAAAAGTTCTCATCAACAGTAAAATATTAATTTTGCCTGAAAAGGATTCATCTCCATACTTCCTTAACCAGTTGTACATATATATATCAGTTTCCCTCACTAAATAAACACTCTAGATCCATCGTTCAACTTAAGATTCCACACTGATACTGTCATGTTCATTGATTGAGAATTATTGCAATGGCAACAGAGCATGAATAGACCTTTACAGACACCATGAACTTCAGTCCAATTACCTTATACACAAGCTGTCCCTCTGGCCGGTAGTATTTTCGAGATCCTACCGGCCAGAGGGACAAGATCACAGAAAACTGAAAATATTACTGCAGAGTGATTGTAGTGTAGTGTAAGACTAAGCAATCAATCAACCCATTCTGCAAATAAAACTGAGCATGGGCTTAAGTCCAATTACCTTATACACAAGCTGTCCTTCTGGACAGTAGTATTTTCAAGATCCTACCAGCTAGAGGGACAAGATCACAGAAAACTGAAAATATTACTGTAGAGTGATTCTAGTGTAGCGTAAGACTAAAGAGCAATGTATCAAACTATTCTACAAATAAAACTGTGCATGGACTTGAGTCCAATTACCTTATACACAAGCAGCTGTCCCTCTGGCCGGTAGTATTTTCAAGATCCTACCGGCTAGAGGGACAAGATCACAGAAAACTGAAAATATTACTGAAGAGTGATTCTAGTGTAGTGTAAGACTAAAGAGCATTGTATCAAGCTAATTTGTACAAATAAAACTGTGCATGGACTTGACTCCAATAATTATTACCTTATACACAAGCAGCTGTCCCTCAAGATCCTACTGGCTAGAGCGACAAGATCACAGAAAACTGAAAAGATTCAACTGTAGAGTGATTCTAGTCTAGTATAAAACTTAAGAGCAATGTATCAAGCTATTGTACAAATGAAACTGTGCATGAACTTAAGTCCAATTATCTTGTACACGAGCTGTCCCTCTGGCCGGTAGTATTTTCAAGATCCTACCAGCCAGAGGGACAAGATCACAAAAAACTGAAATGTTACTGTAGAGTGATAATCTAGTGTAGTGTAAGGCTAAAGAGCAATGTATCAAACTATTCTACAAATAAAAATGTGCATGCACTTAAGTCCAATTACCTTATACACAAGCTGTCCCTCTGGACGGTAGTATTTCCAAGATCCTTTCCGGCCAGAGGGACAAGGCAAAGGAAGTTTGAATTCGGGGATCCGCCGAATCAATCAATAAATTCGTCCTGAAGGAACGACGTATTTAAAAACGTTTGTGCCTATCATAAGTCAAAGACGTCTACATTGTAATGTGTTAGCCGGCATACAAATTTACGGTTTACGAACTAGACGGGAAGAGATCTAAAGAAATATACAGCATTTGCCAAACAATTCACTGCTTTACTCTCTACACATTATTCTTAACTTGTCAGGTGAATAAAAACGTACTTGTCTTGTTGATCAACATAGTTTTACCACTGGCAATTCGCATATTTATATGATTGGTATAGTCCGCCATATTGGAATAGCCGACAATTTCTGAAAACTGCTCGACTCGGAAACTCGTTCCTAGTACTCCTCGGTTGTCCTTCTGAGCGGTAGGATTTAGGCACAACCCTGTTGAAGCGCTCAAATCCGTTTTAGTGTTTTCCACGCATGGCAACGGTTTCCTGCTTACGGCAGGCTACATGTTTTCCCGCGCTTAACACAAGTAGCTTGCTTTGCCGTCTTAGAGTACATGCATTAACAAATTAGCTGCTGGGTGAGGCACTTTTACTTAATTAAGTACTGGACAAGATTCACAAGAAGCAACTCAGTGCAAGTCGAAACTAAAACAGCCCCAGTTGGAAAATCTCTCAGTCCATTCTCCATGGTAGAAATGTTAGAAGGCAATCACAAAAATATCAATTTTTTAAACACTAACCTCCATATACAATTCCAAACTGTCCTGATCCAAGAATTTCATCAGGAAATACTTGATACAGCTGACTGATGTCCTTTAAATGTGAAAAGTAGAGACAGTGAGACTTGTGCAGGCCGCAATGATGAATCAGTGGGCACACAATCAAGTGTTTCATTGCACAAATCTGTTACGACATAGCCAATGATGTTGGGGTCCAAAATGGTGTAGGTATTCTTTCAAAATACCCATAATCAGCTAGGCCTGTCATTGAGTTTTACATGAAAGTCATTGTACCAACAACAAACGTTTTGTTTTGTGAGCGAATGGCATCAACAACAGCTAAGTTAACCTATAACATTAAGCCTATTCAGCTGCAACAGGTTGTGAGCTTAAACAACAGACCTCAGGGGTTTCATTTTCAACGGCTTTTCACAGGCGGGTAAAACTATTTGAACTGAATTTCTTCATAGGAAAAATTTTCCGCTAGATGGTCAAACCAGGCGGGCAAAATTGTCCCCACAGCTGGTCAGTTTATCTGGTGCCCATGGCCACTAATGAAACCCCAGAGTCCTGTATGTGGACGTTTCTGCTTCAACAGCAAAACTGCTGTCCAAGGCAGTAAATGGTCAATATTATAAGTAATTGTAAAATATGTAAACCTAGGTTGATTGATACCACTAAAAACTGACTAATTGCCAAGTTAACATCTGATGTCACACAATGCATGGCATGCGTACACCACAAAGTATCATGCAACAACAACAACACACTTTATACACAACGTGGTAAACCAATGACACACGGTATCATGGCAGTTCACTCACCAGTGGAGCATCCTTAACCTTCTCCTCCTCATGCGTTACTTCCATCTCTACATCAGGATTGCTCACAACTGATCAGAAATTCAAATAATACATGATTATTATTTTGAACCCAGGAGTATCAGTAGGTCGTCTTGTGGAGTTAATTTGACTTACAATATGAATGAATACACAAAAATGTTTGTTTGAACCTGCATAATACAATAACGGAGTTAATTTGACTAACAGTAGACAAATCAAAACTTACTAGAACCAACTAATAACTGCTGACAAACTTTACACAAGTCTTGCAGCCAATACCATCACCGCTAAACAGACCAATCACTTTCAAAAGACCAGACCTATAACATCATCAACTAACTAACACTATTCACTGGACTCTGAAGATCACTTCTGCTCAGGTTGTCGAAACATCAGTCACCAACAACAACAGTTCCTTTCAGAACTACCCTCACCCAGACGATCACACAAGACGAACTACAGAAATTCAAATGATACTCTGAGCTGAGTTGCTTTTCAACATAAAGCTAGCAACACAAATAATGAATAGTGGGGTGGGATGAGTTGGGTGGGGTCCAATGGGGTTGGATGGGGTAGAGCACACTCACCACTGTTACTTGATGGAGCAACACTTGTCGTCGGAGTGACACAGCCTGGCATCAGAGCAGAGCGGGTGACACCAGCCCAAGCCTGGCCTGCCACTGCCCCGATGCCACTATCTGGGTCAGGTGTCTCATTCTCGTCTTCAACTTGTCCCACATAGTACACCATGTCTCTTGTCTTCATTTCAAAACAGTGCGGAGCCCGTGTGGCATCTGTTGCTAGAGGGTCAATGTTGGAATCAACTGACAGTATTTCAGACAGCTGAATTTCCTGTATAAAAATAGTAAACAGTATTAATAAATATTAATATTTAGATGGCCGAGTACAAATGACAGTACTAAAATAGAAATAAATGTTGGTGAATTTAGCACTGCTACAACATTCCAATGCATGAAACTGAATGAGAAACTTTTCCATCCAGTCCTCTTTGCTGGCCAATAAGGAAAAATACGCAAACCTACAACTTGAAGTCGTAAAATAACAAAAAGAATTCACTTAGCATGAAGCAAACCTTGTAATATCTGTTGCTTGTAGAGTCTTGGAATAGTGTCAAGCACTTTGTATCTAGCCTCCAGTAGTGTCTTTTCCTCTGAAATGTAAAAGCATAAGTCAGAGTGCAACACAAGACCATCAGAATTAAGGGAGTCAGACTAGGGTCATATCTTACACGCTCACAAAGACATTAGTGAGAAATGTAAAAAAGTAACAGGACACATGATTGAAAACCTTTATACTGTAGCCTGATGTAAAGTTAAAAGTGTAAGGTTTGAAAAATCCCTTTCCAGTGTCTTCCGTGACATTAATTTACAAAATATTTTCTTGTGGCTTATGTTTTTTTAATGTTCAATTTCCCTGTCATCAATATCAAATAATAAGAAAACTACTTGGCAGTTTTTCCAGTTGCCCAAAGGCAAAAATTATGTCGCCTGTGGCACCCGCGTGCTTCTAGAGCGTAGACCTACCTTGACAATAATCAACCATCTTTCATTCCAAAAGATTTGATTTTTGCTTCAGAATAGGATCAGTACTTTCAATACTTTGTGGCTTTTCTACTATGCTGGTAAAACAATGTATTTTGACAGACCAAAACAAAACACACAAGTTCTACAATACCATACTTGGTGAGCCAGGGACAGATAGTCAAGTCAGGAGAAAGTCAAATGAGCAAATGAGGTGCAAAAGAACCCTTAAAGAACAAATGAAGTAGCTCCTGGGAAGCTACTCTTAAGTGAACAGTTACACAGCCCATTTCTTGTTAATTCTTGTTATCGTTATACAACTTTTGTCCATTTGACAAGTTTCCTCCTGATCCGACTATCTGCCCCTGGGTCTCCGAGAATGCTACTATACATGAACCTGAGTATCCTTGCTGGTAAAATGCACCATCCATCCCTGCTTTAGCACTTTAGATCCTTTTCTCTTCGTGTGCTTAACAGACACTACTATCCTCTGTAGGGGGATGTTGTTACTCATTGTTGGGGTCAACTGCGGCAATTCATAGTCTGGCGATGAAGGACTCGTGGGTTCAAATTCTTCCTGGCTACTGCGGCTTGTCGACTCAGCCTCGGTTTCATTCTCGCTATACTCATGCTCGTCTGGAATATCATTACTTAGATCCATTTCAGAAAAATTTTCTGATATGGCACTTGAATCAGTGGAACCTAGTGAACCTACAACAGGAAGCAGAAGATGGGTACAACAGGATTTATACAGCACATGTAAGTAAGTAAGTAGTAAGTAAGTAAGTAAAACTTTATTTATGCAGGGTGGCCCATTCAGCACAGTGGCTGGTATCCAGAGGGGCCCTGCTAAATACAGTTTCTAAAAATATAAAACGTCTAATAGTATAAAATAGTTATAAAAATAGAGTTAAAAAAAAACAACTAACGTCTAGTAGTTGAAATAGTTATATAAAAAGAGTTTAAAAAAATTGAAACGAGTTACAAGCATGAACTGGTAGGGGAAAAAATAGATATCATAAATTACGTGCTATAAATAAAATGGGCTTTGACAAGATTTTTAAAAGAGGAGAGTGATACAGCTTGTTGGATTTTACAAGGTTGTGAATTAAAAAGGGCTGTGCCGGAAAATCTAAAAGTACGTTTGCCAAGGCTAAGTTTGGGTTTGTGCCATGTGCCACATGAGGAGTAATAGCCACATGACACTTAAATTTAACTCCCCACCTAACTCATGAATAAGCTGCACATGTCAAAAAGCCCAGTCCTTAACATTGAAGAGAGATATGACTTCTTCAATATCTGCCACTAATTTAGTATGTATGTGGGGGAAGGCATATTGCCATTATGGTTAGACAGTGCGCTGAAATCCAGTTTGAGCTGTTTAAGTTCCCCAGGGGTGACTGCATTGTGTACTCTCACAGTGCCTTTCTCCCAGCTTTTAGCCAGGATTTGAAAAGTGGGCGTCCAAAATGTGCTATAGGGCCTGCTCAAATGAACAATTTATAAGGCAACATATGAAAAATAAAATGATTTTCTTTAATAAATGGCCCAGGCTTCACAGGATGCCTAGATGCCCATCCTGCTAAAAGCCTGCCTCTTTCCACTTGGGTGTATAAATGGGTACCAGAGAATTTAATGATGCTGGGGTAACCCCTGCAATGGACTAGCATCACATTGAGGGGAGAGCAGAGTTACTCCAACATGTAGTCATTTAATGCTATGGAAACCAGGAGAAGCTTGGGCAGTATGCTCAACCAATTAACCTGACGCAGACTTTACCTTTACGTAACTAATCAAGTATAAGAAGGGTAGGAGACAACTACATGTAAGAACAATGGCTTTGTGTCACTGCTCAATGTTACAATCATGTTAACTAAGACAAGTTTTTTTTTTAAACACACAGCCAGCATGACCTTATGAGTTATTTTTGCCAGAGCCTGGTTGGTTGTCTGCCAGGATGCATGAATCCCTGACAATCCATGCTGCAGAATGGTGCACAACCAGTTGAGCTATCCTAATGGCAGTTAAAAGACAATGTCATTGTTAACATCACGTTGGGTTTCTCACTCTTCCTTGTGTTTGTCAGCACAAGCAAGTATGAGAGCCAATGAGAGCTGACTGATTTTTTTCCAACATCAATGGTCAAAGAATGGTAAAGTCTGCATACATGTACAAGCCATACATGCCTATCAGGCCAGCGCTTACCTCTGATTTCTGTAGCATGAAGTGACTAGAAGTATTACTCCCCCCCCCCCCACTGATGGGATGTTGGTCCATCACAGGGTTATCCCCCGCATTAAATTCACCAGTACCCATTTATACACCTGGGTGGAGAGAGGCACTGTGAAAGGGCTCAAACCTGGACTGCTCACAAGTGCACTAACAATGAGGTAACCGCATCTCCAAGTCTACCAAACAGGCATGAGTTGGAATCCGAACTCTGACCCACTCTCATTTTTCTTCTAACTCTCAAAAGCACTTACAATAAGCAGTAAATTAAACACAGTCAAACCTCTTTAATACAGACACCAAAGGGGCAGGGCCAACTGTTGATATTGTAGAGGTGGCCGTAAATTATAGACGAAGAGCTTGTATGAATTCTGGTTTCACTGGGACTACAGGTATATGATTTGTCCTCAATACAGAGATGTCCGTGTTATGGAGGTGTCCATAAGGAGAGGTCTGACTGTAATTTCAATTTCTTTTAGTGTGGTAACTCTGAGTAGTAGATGTACCATGTAATTTAACACCTCATACTTGTCTAACCTGTCTCTAGAAATGACACTTCACCCAGACAATTCTTTGGTGCCTTTTCGGCGCACCCTTTTCGATGGCAGTTAAACTTACAATCTGCAATGAAACAAAACTTCTTAATATTGCATCATTCACTTACACTTTCTGTAACAATGAAATTGTGGACTGTCTTTTTTAAATTAACATGTGCTATGCAGTATTGATAACCAAAAGATTAATCGAAATCAATTTAAGAAGAGTAATGTAACTAAATAAATACCTTTGCATTGAACACCTTGACGAAACAAGCCTTTTAACTGGGAAGAAAAAGGGTTACACATAGCATTAAAGAGCTGCCACTAATAAAAGTGACTGAAGGGGTAGGCATAACTACAATGCAATGACATCATCATGAATTAATTAATGAAACTATGAATAGTAAACCCATGATTTACAGTTACCTTACATTTGCAACAGACAAACTGATGACCCACCAGGGATAGGACACTGGGAGGTCCTGTATGCAGTATGCTTGTCACATTTGAACCTAATTTATTGTTATATGTGCAAGTGCGCATAAGTCTCCTGTTACTGAGCAGTTTAAGTGTCCAATTAGTTTACAGAAGCTCACCAGCTTGACTCCTGTCAGGAGAATTTGGTAATTTTTGTCTCTGAAGCTTAACATGACACTGACCACTTTTCTGAAACTGTCTTGATTCAGAAACAAATACTCCCAACTATATTTCACAGTGGTAACGGTAACCACTGTTGAGAACCTACATGCCACATCATGTATTAATATATGCTTACCAGACGCTTGCAGATCTGGCAGACTGTAGGCTTCTTGTATGAATGAACGGCAAATGTGTGTGGAATCTGGATTCTGCCCGATATCGCTCTGTCTATCCATATTGGTCGTCCACTCCAAGTTGCTCGTCTCTCTTTTGATGAAGGAATGCTATCATTAAAAGAACTTGATTGGTGGATCAAGAATGACGAATCGTTCCAACCCCCAACCTGAGAAGCTGGCCTTGGCAGGGTATTTGAATGAGGAGCAGCATTCAGTGCTGCAGTACTGGTGCGATGCCTTAAGCCGTTACAATTATTGGGTATCTTGTATGCACATCTCTTGTGAAAATTACCACCACATCCTAGACAAGAAACAAGAAGTTATCAATGAGTGAAAAGCATATTATAGTTAAACCAACGAAGATCAAGACTGGCTGCTCCATGCTTGAGGTTCATGACAGTTTTGTTAGCATGCTATATATTAAGAATTGGTACAAACCCTGGGGGGATGCTTGTTTATGGCAAGTGACCATCTGGCATCATCAATTACCCATGGCAAACAATTTGGAGGTTGGGGGATTTTGTGCAATGAATGGAGACCTGTATTACTTACAACTCTTGATAAACTTGCTTTTTGTATCTACTCTGATCTTATCACCTGAGGTAAAATAGAGTGAGAGGAAAAAGAGCGACATGTCTGTGAAATCTGGTGGTAAAGAAAGTCACTAAATGTACATTCAAGGCTATGCTCTAGCTTTGTGTGATCATCTCAGGTGACCAGCTTCCATCTCCGGCGACAAGAAAAACATACCGAGTCGCCTGGCCAGGCAACCTCTTTTTTGAGATTTAACTTAGAGATGAAAACAGTCTCACAATAATATGTCTTTCCCTTTTTGATTTCTTGTGTTGTATTGAAGTCTTCAAAGCAAAATGGCTCAATTCTGAATGTTTAAATCCATCTGTGAAGTCAAAACATCGGTGGCTTGATGTGCATACATTTTTTCTATGCTTTTAACACCCGCCTTCACTGATAAGGATAGCAGTTTCCTCGTATACTTCAAGTAGTTTCAACAAAAGTCTTCTTAGTTCTTGTGACTTGTATAATGTACAAGAAAAGTCCCTAATTGAAGGAGATTGTGAACTAAATTGTCAGAAGCATAGAGGAAAAGGAAGTGATTTTTTCTACATATATCAACCATTTTAACTAAAAAAACATGTAAATTTTGTCTTTCTTTGGGAATTTTTGACAAGAAAACTACATGCAACCCTTTTATCTTTGGCATCTGTAAACCAGATAAATGCCCTGGAAATAATGCAGGACATTTTTATTTAAAGGTTAATCGGTTGTCATGAATTAGTTAAAAATGTTACTTACATAATTTTCATCAATTGATTTTTCAAGATTTTTTTTCTTCGTTCAGGCCACCAAGCTTGACTTCTGGGCACCCTAGCCTACAAGGCTGGGTGCCTGAAGGGCTCCTTAGAATTTTTCCTAGAGCATGGCCTTGTCATGGGTGCTACTAACAGCCATCATACCTTCACATTTGAGTCCTTGTCTTATGAGACCAAACAACATCTGAGCACAATAGTCACAGAATGTTGGAGACCTATAGGAGTGAACTATTAGCTGATGAGGTCGAATGACAGTCCCATCATCTGGTACTTTTGCTGAAAAAAAAAAAATGGCCAAAAAGTCAAGAAACGTGACTGTGTAGTCACAGTGGGTAAGAATAACTTTCACAGAGACAAAAATAAAAGATAACAAAAAAAAACAAACCAAAATCAAATCAAATCAAATAAATAGTACGAATAAAATAAATAAAACATTTATTTAAAAAGTTAATAATACTTAGACTAGTCAGGAATAACACACAAAGATTCCAATAACTTGGTAAATACTTTTCTCGAACCTGTGCAGTACCAATCAGAAGAAACCTAACAGGGAACGCTTGAAAGAACGTGTTCTGTTGCTGTTCCACACGCCTTCCCATCCTAGTTCCTTATCCGTTCCTTATCCGTTCCATATCCATTTCATATCCGTTTTCTATCCGTTCTGTACTGTTCTGTTGCCATTCTATACCCGTTCCCAAACGCGTTCCCTGTTAGGTTTAATTTCTTCTTGTGCAGTACTGTAAGCATCATGCATGTATCACATAATCATGTAGACACCATATGTAGACAAAAACAGTTGTAACTCTTTGTCAATCTCATGTGTTGGAAAGTTTGTTTGTTATACACGTATCAATGGTATGTATTATCTTATATTAATTTTTGTAATTAAATTCAGTTAGAACACGACCCGCCTAGATTAGCTTAGACTATCTTTACATTCATGCCTAATTATTGTATTTAAAATGTTTTAAGCATTATTATTTATTAAATAAAGTGAGTTCAATATTAAATGAAGTGTGTTAACACCAGATGTATCACATTGTCATGTACATGTAGACAACACATGTCATAAAATAATGAACAAACGAGAGTTCAACCAGATTTTCGTATTCTTGCAAAGGGAATCCGATGCTGCCTCACCTGACTTATTTGGTACTAACTTGATCAAGACAATATTATTATTATTAACACTCTCAGAAATAGTAAATAAATTCAAAAAAAGAAAAAGAAAGCAAAATTATTAATACTACAATTATCAGTTGAGTAAGGTGCGATAAAGCCTTGGTGACAAAGTTTTGGCCTTAAAATTACAGTGTTGCCAAGGGCAACTTTCCTCGTTTCCAATGGTAACAATATCATCAGCTACAATTTTGCACGCTTAATGCTGGTAATGACATCAAAGGCTGACAAGTTGCCACTGGAAACAGAGCCAGTTGCCTGTTACAACAACACAAATTGAACATTATTAACTTGAAACCTGGTCACCAAACTTTTGTCATGCCTTACTCAATCGACAATCATGTAACAGCTGACAATTTCTATCTTCTTGCCACCTGTGTGATTGACAATCTAATGATACACAAGGGAGAGTCTTCAAGTGATCGCATCCTATCCCAGGCAAACGTTATCTCTTACCTGAAACAACAACTTCAATAACAGATCCTTCTTTCAACTGTTCCACACTGGTTAATTTCGTCAAAATATTTGTTGTGGAGTAGTTGTGAAAGAACAAGATGACTTTATCTGCTATCCCAATGCAGGAGTTTTCTGGAAACTAGATCAAAGAAAACAATGTCTTTTATTAAGAAAGATTACAGGGCTGTTGTTCATTAAGTTTCAATTCATCTGTAGGCCTTGATCTTCACACCTGTATCAAACTTGCTACTTCATGGGTGAATTGTATCAACTAAAGGCAAATTCACCTGTAGCATCAAGAGTCCATCAGGCATGCTCAGCCGTAACAGGTGCTATAGGTTATGGCCCTTATTGACAGCCCTGACATTACACCTGACAACTTTTCCCAAGTAATTGCTTAGTCAATGCAAAGCTCTTCCATCCCCACCCCCCCCCCCCCCAACTCTGTGGGGGACATTTGTTAGGCATTTGTAGTACTTTTTTTGAAAAAATGCTGCAAATCCCCCACAAGGGGACTAGAATATATAACTGTGTAAATCCCCATGGCAGAGCTTCAGCAAGACCACAAATATCTCACCCCACCCTATTTTCCATTTCTGGTTGATGGTAGAAGCAATAACTGTTGGAAATGGATCTTCATTAATTAAAACGTGTAACCAGGCTTTTAGCCAGGATTCTGTGAGTGGCTGTTCAATAACAAATATGCTAGGGAGCTCTGATGGCATGCCTCCCAGAAAAGTTTGAAAAATTGAAGTGCCTTAGGTGCGTTTTCTGCAATTTTCAGTTGATAAATGTATTGATCAGACTTGAATGGTCCTGAATGCTAATGCGTTGTTTTCATCACCAAAACACTAAAATAGATTGAAACTGAAGTTGCCCCTGCCCATACTAAATGCATTCAGTTGTGTTTCACAAACAAAACTAAGCAAAGATTGTTGCATGGCAAAGGTTTCTTAAATCAATGATTGTGGTCACTATAAAAATGATTGTGAAACAACACGTGCCGGTTTACAAGTTAGTACTTCATGTAGCCACCAACAAGCACTCCCCAGAAGGAACGCTTCTTCCTGGTTACACAAAGTTCCTCTCGGTGAAATTGGTTCGGTAACACACGTCATGCTCCACACGAATGTAAACGGGAAAATAGTGGGCGGCATTCACCTATGAAGTAACCAAAGGAAACTGAAGTAGAAATAAGGTGATGGTGAGATGGTGTGTTCAAAAGCACTTCCTGAATCACTATAGAAATCAAGTGATTTCGTATGAACTATTGTAAAATTACTGAGTGCAAATCAACAAGATCTCTGTTTGATTTATTTATTTTTTCCTGAAAGGTGGTCATCCACAGGACAGCTGGACGGCCACATGGCCAAAAGCCTGCCTGTAACCATCGCATTTGGAAACAATGGCGCACTTCTGGAAAGTAATAAAACTTTAACAATGTAATAACTGGCATTTTATTTCTCATATTTCTCAGGGGTTTCATGGCATTTTCAACAGGAGGGCAACTGGTTTTAGCAAATGCTCTACCCTGGGTCAAGAAATGTCACTAAATGCCCAGCAAATGCTAAGGAGGGGAGCGGGGATAGAGGGACTTGGAATTGATAGAGCAATAATCCGCTTAACATGTTCACGCTCATTGAATTGCTAACAATAAAACTGGATTGTCCTTCGTTTAGGTATCCCCAATTGGATAATGTTCTTTTTACTGTCATCTGTCATCACAAGGTATTGCAACTGATTAAAGGGGATGAAATTTAATAGGAAGCATAAGGAGTAACATGATTTGATGTTTCAATGTATCTAACATCATAAAATTTGGAAACGTTGAATTACATTACTCCTTATATTTCTTGTTAAATGCCATAACAAGCAACTGACCATTCGAAATTTAATAGGACCATGTAAAAATAGACAGATTCATTGCTGAATGAACAATTAACCTCGTCAAAAAGAGACCAGTCCCAAACAGAAAGTTGTATGGTACCAACTAGCCACTTAGGTGCAAAAAATAAATACAAATTGACATGGAAAAAAAGGCAAAGCTTATTCATGTATAATTCTACAAAAATGCAAAGAATATCCATTGTGTATGCAGTATGCACTGCTCATCTAATATTTCAAGAATATATGTGGAAAGATTTATCATTTATAAATATTGTTTACCCTCTTTCATTCAAAATCAGTGTGTGACCTTGGACAAATTAAAAATATTTGAATTTCAAATTCATGTCTCCACTCCTTCACAATTCTTATATACAAGGTTCAATTTAAACAGCTGGTTCTCTTGACATCATCTTGAAATCAATAGATAAATAAATTAATTAATTAATAGATAAATGTGGGGAGGAATAATTAAATTTAAAAAAAGGCTCAAATTTTCCCACCAAAGGTGAAAACTAGGCAATGTTTAAAATGAAAGAACAGAAATGAAAATAAAATAATTAGGCAACTATTTTTAAAGCAGAGAAAGCAAAAAAGTTATATTTATAATTTGACTAATTTGCTCGAGGTTACCAATTAACCTATATGGAGCTTTGTAAAAACATTTAATTTGAGAGTTGCTTTTGAAATGTAAAATATTAAAGGCCAAGTTTGTGACAAATGTGTACTACTCGATTGGTTTTCATGACACCGGTGTTAACGTACTAACCAGCAGAAGAATTAACAAATTGCACGTTACTTAAATATTTGTCGCAATACATGCAAATTTTAAAAGGCTGTTGAACTGAGAAGATCGAAATTAAAGAAAACAGGAAGTACAACACTTTTACCCAGTATAGCTCTGTATGATTCTATAGCAGGCCGGTTTTTCAAATGTTCTTGAAAAGTAACCGATAAAAAACACCACACTGCACATTGTTCAGGCTAATAACACCATTTCTATGGGAGATTTCAAGACTTAAACTTGGTATAGGGTATTTATACATGTGGGCGTTCGTGGACTATAACATATACACGCGTGCGTTTGGCCTTTTGCAGACTGTCTGTTGTTTCGGATAACATCGGCGTAAATTGACGGAATATTCGGCGCCAGGGACAATTGCCTATATTCAGGTTCCGGCTGCAGGCTTTTGGTCTTGGCATATAGGTTCGAAGATCTTACTAGAACGTCCGTAAAATGCGCATGAATAAATTAAACCGCGTGACAGCAAAAGAATCGATCTCCACCTTATTTCTAATACACGTTGTTTTCGCCATTGACTGTCCCTCACAGACACACGGGGTGGTTCACGAAAATTAGGATAGCCGACCTCTAAAGTTACTTAAAAAAGGACAAGGCGGTCTGACTTGGAAATTACAAAACATGACATGATTCAACTAAAATTGTCGACCGTAAGTACAAAGACACGTACATGAACTGTCATTTTACGTCGACCGATATGAGCGCACAACCGTTAAATAAACTACGGTAAGCTTTAAAAAACAAAACAAAAAATACTCAGTACAGCAACATACATTCGGGGAATATATTATTTGGTTGGTGCTTAACTCGAGAAGTAACAGATGATCAATGAGATAATAAAAAAATATAGCTTAACTTCGCGAGATCGACTTTAATATACAGACCGAATCGAGAGAAAAATATACGACGCGGCCTGGTCAAGTCAATTCGTTCGAATTGACAAACAGTCACACCGAGAGACGAATGGCTACAGAGAATTTTCCCTTCGTGATATTTCAACGCTAAAGAGAACAACTGCGGTTAAAGTAGATAGGCTGGTGGTCAAATAAGCTTAATTATACCTTTTGATCGAGGAAAGAACACGCCAACTCTTTCAAGGCCGAGAGGTCCTTTCCTTCAAAACCGTAAGTTTCCCGGGCCAATCCGCACTGGAAAGTAATGCCTCTCCTCGGACAGTCTTCACTCATGGCTGTACACACAAATCATCAAAGAATTTGCTCCTTGCATCAATCAAACACAACTTGAAAAGGCGACCAATTTGGCTAGGTAAAGAGTTATTACTCGCTACTGTCGCTACTGGAAATATTTCCCTAACAATATGGGCGACAACATTGTCACGTGACAGATACATATTGCCCGGCAAAAAGAGCGAATAAGACGTGTTTCCGGTGACGATGACTTCCGGTAGAGAAAAACAAACGCGACTACGGCCTTTTGTTAAGTGATTGTCACAAAAGCAATCAAGGGAAACAACAATTATAAAGGTCTGTATGCAGTTATGTCAAAGATTATGGCTGGGCAAATGTCTTTAGATTAGTTTATGACTCAATATCTGTCACTCGTAACTAATTCAACAAAGAGGAACAAACCATTATTTTTTCCTTTTTCGCAGTAAAAGGAAGTAAATTTGCAGCAAACGTGATTTTTCGAATGATTGCGCAATATATGTTTGATATATTAGTCGGCTGCTACAAGCTTTGACTGCATGCACGCAAATTTTCCAGTGAAAAGGTGGTAGCT